>NW_020863375.1:0-48529 GCF_003713205.1 Coffea eugenioides | reverse complement strand
ATCATAAACCATTCAGTCCATAAGAAGCAATTCACATAATTGGGCAAACAAATCATGCACTTGACACTGCACCAATCAAAATAGGGAGGTAAGTGGCTCAAACAACTTTTAAGTGTCGCGCCTTTATCCGAGATTCCTCTTAGAAGGTCCCCTTGAGTGCTTGAGCAAATAATAAATTGACTATCACACACTATTACTTATAAACCCCTTGTTAACAAGAAAGATTGTACACTTGTACAATACTAAGAAAAATATCATGAAAGAGAGCCTTAATTACTCTTAAATCGAGACTTAAAAGTGGGGTTTAATAACACAAGGAAAACTGATTTCCTTCATGAAATCAAGTTTAAAACGGTCAATCAATCTTAAAGGATAGGAAAGAGTTTTCCAAAAACTCATTTTCCATCGAGTCGGAAAATTTTAGTTTTGCATCAAATTTAGAAAAATCAGAACTTGCACTCAGTAGGTCCAAAATTGAAAAACTTTATATCATTGGAATCGGACACTTTTCCAAGATTCTAAATGGAAGACATTCAAATTTCAGCTCAAAGTGGCTGACTTGAGCATACAAGACAGTTTCGATCATATTTTTCGACAAACTTTGGAAATTCGGCAAAATTCACAAAAAGTGAACTAGCCTCTGAAATTTGTAACACAATAAGAATTTCAATCAAGGTTTCAAACACAACAAACAAAACAAATTTGAAGTTTTGAGCGTCAAGATATAGTAGCTCAAAGTTGGTAAATTTTCACTACTAAACAGTGAATTTTCCATATTTGAAAGTAAATTTTGGGACATCATTTGATTATCAAAATGGTCTTAGAATGACACCAAATTTGGTACAATTAAACTCCCATATGAGGGCTATTCCTCTATCAAATTTCATGTAAAAACTCATACTGAAAGGTAGTTAACAAAACTACCAAAGTTCAAGAAATTTCCAAGACAAATCTGTCATCTTGTTTTCTTTCCATTTTCAAACACTTTGCACCATGAAACCAGTCCCATTTTCGTTCATTTGTGAAAGCAAGGTCTATGGAACATTTCATAAGCAATTGATAGTTGGTTGACATCAAAATTTCAAAATAAAACATCTCACAAACAACTAAACTAGTCGTCCAGCAAAAAAAAGGGTTTTCCAGTTTTCTCGCAGTTTGGAAATTGGACCATATATCACTCAATACAACTTGGAATTGTGAATGGTTGGTGGTGTAGAAAACTAGAATCATAAGGTTACATTTTATCACAACAAATAATTTTCAAAATCAATTCATAAGTGAGAGAAAATAGAGCCACAAAATGCAGCATCTACCTTTCTCTCGGATAGGCCATCAGAACAGGGCAGTAAATTTGCCGACTCACTACGGCTCACTCATTTTGAAATAGAAAGTGAATTTTATACCGTTGTAAAGCTACAAATGTCTAGTTTCAAATGCCACAAACGGCACTCGATTTTGACGTCTGTATAAAGAGATATGTTCGATCAAAGGGACACTGTTCAAGCTGCCAGAACACATTTTCCAGGTTTCTTCACATTTCGAAATTTCAAGTTTTACTCAACCAATTCAAATGAGTTTTGGTGGAAACTTTCTACACACCATATACAACATATATACATCAGTTTCACAGTCATTTGAGCATAAAATTTTGAAATAAAGGCACGGCAAAAACAGGACAGATTTCGGCCAGCATCCATGCGCAATTTTTCCTTCATTTTCTATCCATAATCAACTCATCTAAACACATAACAACCACAATCAAGCATTTACACCTCAAGCCCGCTACCTAGAGGTCACCACCTAACATTTAAGAGCAAGAAAAATAAATTCCTCAAGTCCTCTAGCCTAATCCATGTGTAGGGTTCAAACCCTTGCAATTGAAGCTCCAACTTTGAAGAAAAATGGAAAGATTAGAGGACATAATGGATACCTCTTGAGCTCTTGAAAAACCAAAAATTTATCACTACAAAAGCTCCAAGAAAATCGCAAGACGGAGCCTTTCACCAAGCTAGAGTTTCTCTCCAAGTGATATGTAAGTTGTGTGAAAAATTTGAGGTGAAATGGTAGCAAGAATTGGGGTGAAATTTGGTGACCTTTCTTCCTTCTTCCCTTGAGAGTTTCGGCCGGCTGTGGAGGTGATGAGAGAGAGTGTGGCTGACGAATGAAGCTTCTTGGAGAAGCTTGAGTGATTTGTGGTTAAAATTTGAGCAAAAGTCAACTATGAATAGTACTCACGCGCGAGGGTTTCGTATCCGTTTTCTCTCAGGTTTGTTTCACTTGTGCACTAAACCTCCAATGTAATTCCTTTAACACTATAATTATTCACTCTTAGTAGTCTAGAATAAATTTCTTAAATCTCCATTGGGTCAGTTTGACGCGAAAAATGCGAACTTTTGATTCGCACGCGATAAAACGAAACTTAAAAGAAATTCTCGTAACGATAATATAAGTAACTAATATTAGGGTAAATAATCATAAAAATAACTATTTTAGAAATAAAAACATGAGTCCTCATAGTTTTGGCCTCTTGAAAACTAATTTTGGCTGAATATTTTAGCAATTAAATTGACAATTAAAGCCCTAACTAATGCTACTAATCAAACGACACAACTTCTAAGGGAATAACTTACCTAAATTGATTTGCTTCTAACTCTTCATGTGTTTGAATGGGGATTTGGATCTTCATGCTCTCATCAGTTAAACAATTAACAGCTCCCAGAGTAATTGGTAGAATGCGATAAAGTACACACTCGCCTTTTTATCAGTGAATAATGATAAGTTTAAGTCTCAATCAAATACACTTAGCAATTTCCAACAATTCACCAAATAGCAAGCAAGAACCAGACTTTAACATTTAATTATAAGTACATACAAGGAACACTCACCAACTTAGAGAGAAAATTACACTCCATCCTCAAGGTTACCTGTGAGGACCCGAAATTCTCTTTTACTGGTTTGTCTATTTATTTATTTATTCATTTGCCCCAATTAAATTATTTCATTCATTTTAATTGCATCTGCATTGTACATTGCCTCATTTTATATTTTTAACACGTTTGCTCTTAAACTTAATTTTTCTGTTACCCAAGTAGTGAAAATTTGAGAAAGCACTTTTTTTAAGGCAATATTTGGTCTGAGACTGCAGTGGTCTTGGAGAGTTAAGGATGATCAATTGTAGACTAAGCAAAGTTAATTGAGGGATTAGAGGTGAGTGATTTGAGTTAAGCTCAATTAGGAGTATTAATGGACCACTATTCAAATGTTGACTTTTGCACCATCAAAAGTAGCTTTATGTCACTTCTCTCGTTCACCATATCACTTCACAAAAATCACACAACATCCTCTCTCTTCCTCTCTCTCTTGGCCGAAACCTCTCCCTCCCCCTTTGCCAAGAAAAATTTCATCTTCTTCCTCTCAATCTTACCCACTAATCTTGCTCCCAACCTTGCTCACACCTTGGATTATCTTCAAGCTTGGTAGAAGACTTGGTGGAGGGAAGATTCTTGGAGGTTTAGTGCTTGGTTTCTTGAGATTTTGCTTGCTACCCTTGGAAGAAGGTAACTTCTCCAAGCTCCAATCTTTCTTTCATCCATTAGTTAAATTTTAGCTAGATACACTTGGGGTTGTTGAAGGGTTCTATGAACCTTGACATTAGGTAGCATGCTGTGACAGCCCCATCTTCCCCTAAGGCGAACCAAAGGGTTCGGCGGATTGCCTGCCCAGCTCTCGCCGGGACTACGGAAACAAATCACACAAACCCTGCATAACGCGCGATAAAACCAAAAGACAACAAACGATCGGAGACCACCAGGCCAAAATATAACTTACCAAACCATATGGGGAAATGGGACATCAATTAAACACTTCAATGAAAAGGAAGACGAAACCGAAAACAAAACGAAAAGTGGTCCACATCACAATCCGGCCAGAAGTTGGCCGGATATCCGGCCGGATTCAAGGCAGTGGCAAAACCTTATTTTTTTTCAACCTCCCCTGCCAATCCGGCCAAGTATCCGGCCAAGAACTGGCCCGATATACGGCCGGATTCGGTGAACAGTTTTTCGCCAAAATTTTTCTTTTCTCAATCAAATCCCACACTCATTCGAATCCCCAACGGATAAAAATAAAGTTCATATACACCCATCGAACGTACATTCACCAACAAATACATGAGAGAGACATGAATAAACACTTTTAAACACACGTTGGAACTTTACAAGTCAAAGTGTAATACTAGATCAAAATACAACTGGGGTTTTTCTATTACAAAGGAGCTTAACAAAAGAACGTTTACACTGGCTCGACCTTTTCTTCCAAAAATCATGATTTCACAGTTTACCCCTATAAGGAAAACAAAGATAACGGGAAGGGGGTGAGCTTATGCTCAATGAGGTACCAAAATACTAGTAGTCAAGAATCATGGCATTTCACGTTTAATTAGTCAGATACACATAGCAGAGATAAAGTAAAGCAGTTAAACATAGTGATTCAATTAGGAAGGATACAGGTGGCTCTTAGGAGCCAGACTCCCGTTGCAGTACCATATCTTGATCAAGTAGTAGTTGACACTCCGTCAACTTTCAAGTAAAGTAACTAGTTCAGTAGAGCACCACTTAACACCAAATTTCGTCCACCAAACATACCCCTTACCGGGCCAGAACACCTCAACAGGAACAGGAATGGTAATACTCGAGTATATCGAAAATCCAGAGTCTCCAATACCCATAGATTCCCCAGGAACAGGCACCCATGGATTGTCAATTTCCTCGACCAAACCCTTGCTGGCTCGATTCAATTAACTCCCCATGAGGTTGAGTTCAGGTTTAACAGGAAGGTCGTTGGATACACTTCCAAACGACATTATAACAGGCGCAGGTAACTAATTCAAGCTCATAACAGGTACAAGTAACAGATTCTAGTTTATACAGTAAACAGTCACATAGGCCAGAGAACGAGTGTGATAAAGTACACTCTCGTCTCATTTAGAATAAACAGAGTTCATAGTCATTCATGTCACAGATTTCAAGTACAAATGACCCAATTAAGCAACAATTCAGGGGAGTAGTACACTCACCAGTTCAAGCAAAGATAATTTCACAAGTTTTCACCCAAAGTAGGGTTTTGATCACCGTGAAACCCTAAAAATAACCAAAGTAAAACAATTGAGGTTTCCACATCCAAAACGTAGTAAACGGAATGTACAAGTGAGGCTCGACTATGAGTCATATGCCTATTCAAATAGCAAAGAGCTAAAATGTGACTTTTGAGTGAAAAGGTAATCGTTGGTCCTAGGGACATGAACGACCTCAAAGCCCTTCACCTCTCCCCAAAACCCTACCTACAATGGTTCACCATTTCCAAATTTGAAGTGGAAAATGAAAGTAAGACCAGTTCTAGGAAAACAGAATTTTCCAGTTTTGCGCAATATTATTTGAAAAATCATATCTCAAGCTTCTTAAGTCCAAAATTGATAAAATTCATACCATTGGAAAATAGATTAAAAGATTTACAACTTTCCAGAAGACACTACGGTAAGATTTAGAACACAAGTCAGTCATATTCGAGCCTCAAGTTGTCGCTTCATCCAGCAAATGACAGGATAGGTATGCAATTTTAGTCAACTTTGAAAAATCACCATAAATCGTACGGACAGAAACAGGGTCTGAAATTTTCACGATATATAGCTCTAGGAATCTAGTTTAAAACGCAATAAATGGACTAAATTCTGATTTTTCTACAAGAAGATATAGTAAATTTCCCAAGACTGCTCAAGGTTCCTGCAGAAAAATTTCAACAGCACCTCCCTCTAAAATCTCTATTTTTCCCTCCTACAAACAACCACCAATTTCATCTCAATTCAACCACAATTGAACACACCAATCACAAGCTATTAAACACATTTAGTTAGGGCCACAATACCCTTCCACTTGAGCCAATTAATAGCTCCAATTTTGAAACCCTAAAACTGAAATTTTCTCCATAAGCTGAAATTTTCCACAACAAACCACAATGAACATAAAAGAGCTTCATTTTACCCCACATAAAGCTATCATACCATGACTAGTCAATAATTATCACATAAGGACAGAAAAATTACCAATAAATCTGAAATTTGTCAAGCTCTACCTTAAATCATGAAATCTCCCACAAAATAGCATATTTAACCACAATTTCTTGACAAAGTACCTTAACACCTCAAGAAAGGTAGTAGCTTGGAGCTTGTCCTTCCAAAATCACTCCACTCAATCCTTTAATCCACCTTAGTAAACAACTTTTATGAAGGGTTTTGCAAAAATTCTAGTTGGAATTCAAGATTGGGCAAGAAATTGAAGAACAAATGAAGTTTCTCTCTTGGTTTCTTTCCCTCAAGGTGACCGGCCAAGGAAGCTTAAAATGGGATAAAATTGGGTCAAAATTGATGTTTAGGAAAGTGAACTACTCTTAGTCAAATCCACCCACTAATCGGATCATGACACGTGGCGCCTCTAAGCTTTAATCTTATCTTCTTCTCTCCAATACTAATTAATCTAGCTAACCTCCCATTATCTCCTAACACCTTGTAAAATAATATTTCTTTACACAAAAATTACCTAATCACCCAAAATTTTATCGCACTTACTGCACTAGCGGGTCCCACGTCTATAATACACTTCAAACTTAACATGAACCAACTCATACCAGGAAAATGATTTAAAAAACTATATTCACTTATAAAAATGTATATAAAGTTAATATATTGAAGGAAAGTATAAAATTGTAGACAAGGAAATAAAATAATGTCTAGAAAATATAAAATTTTCGGGTTCTCACACATGCCTTGAGGATTTCCTTGCTTTTTTGACTTGCTCTTAGGAAGATGCCTTGAGGGTTGATATGCTTGATTTGGTTGGATGATCATGTAATATAGCATGAATTCTTGGCTTTCTTGATGGCTTAATTTTACCTCTTTTATAGCTTGCAAGATTAGGGTTTTGTTGGTTAACAATGGACTTGCTTTGTTGGTTGTTTTGGTGGAATGAAAAGTGAGTTATAATGCTTGAATCTTGGTGGAAAAATTTCTGTTTTAAACCCCCCTCTTTGGATGAAAATGGTGCTAAAAATTTCTGGTTTTAGTGACCTCCTTTGTAGCTTAAAATCCTAGCCAAAAACTGGTTTTGGTGAAGCCTCCTTGGCCGAGATTCAAGGCTGCAAATTTTTTTGAGCCATTATTTTGGTTGGAATTGGTAGCAAAAATTTCAGGTTTTAAAGTCTCTTGTTGGCCGAGACTATGAGGACAAAATTTCAGGTTTTGGAGCTTCATTTTAACTCCAACCATGTAAAAAAAATTTCTGGTTTTAAAAGCCCCAATTTAGCTCCAACTTGGAGCTCAAAAATTCTGGTTTTGAGGCCATACTCATGGCCGAAAGTTTCAGTAGTAAATTTCAGTTTTCGAGCCTCTTCTTGAGCTAAAATCTTGCTAAAATGATGGCCTTAGATGCACCTTGATCGGAGCAATTAAGATGGCTTTAAATGAAAGGAAAAGAGAAAGGTTTCACAAGTAGTTTGCTGAAAATTTCGTGTTTCAAGTTTCAAAAACCAGCTTTCGGAAAACTGTTGTATCTTAGTGTAGAAAAATCCAAATTGGGTTCCATTTGTTGTGTTTGAAACTAGACTTGAATTTATTTCAGTGGTATAAATTTCAGGGGCTAGTTCGATTCCTATAAATTTTGATGAATTTTCAAATTTCACTAAAATTCAAGACTGTTTTGCCCTGTTTTTGCTGAAGCAGCAATTTGGAACTAAAATTTGACTGGTTTTTTATTTGAATCTGGTACAAGTGTCTTCTAGAGAGTTTTAGTTCATTAAGTCTATTTTCCAATGGTATAAGATTTGTGATTTGTGGACTTATGGAACTCAAGTTATGATTTTTCAACGAACGTTACCAAAACTGGAATTTTACTTATAAAGTGACAAAAGCTCAAAAGTGGTTTGGAAACATTTTCTGGGTTCAAGCCTAACCTTTTTGATTATTTGCACACCATTTCAAACTTGGGAAATGGATTTCACCGAGCATATGTGATGTGTGCACGGATGGCGAGATGGATGGTGGCCTTGACTCAAGGCTTTCATAGAGACCTTGAAGGCTTAAAGGATGTTAATCCAGTTACCTACACATTGATCCAAGCCCCCGAGGAGCCAAGTGATGGTTGTTAGTTTGGGCTCTAGCCCGCTAGTTAGTCTTTGTAGTGTTTCCAATTAAAGGGAGTCGGCCAACTGTTGGGCCTTTTTAGTCTTGAGCCATCAAGTTATTGTTTGGATTAGTTACTAGTTGTAGGGCTTGTTGAGTCATGGATTCGGCCCACCTTGTCCAAGGCCTAGCCGAACCTTTATTTCCTTTTTACTAGCATTAGGGTTTCGTTAGTTTGCCTATATAAAGGCTTGCTTTGTAAGCATTAAAGGTAGACTCGATTGATTAATAAAATTGTCTTCTTTCGATTTTCTTCTTGTGAGAATTTCGTTCCTTTACTTGCTTTTGCAAGGGTTCTTGAGCAATCTCGTGTTGTCCTTGATTGTTCGTCCGACCTATCCACTTGAGTATTCACCTCAATTGGAGTCATCGTTCTACCACCTTAAACCAACTCGTGTCGTCCGTGTTGATTTTAGGTCCCGCATTCCAAGCGTTGGACAACCTCGCTAGATCCTTGGGCAAACGTGCTACGTGTCTCGAAACGTGTTGATTGAGGACCGTATCACAGCCTCTTGCGGAGGTTGTAATTTGCCCGAATTGACACTGACCAGATACGGTCCTCGATCAACACGTTTCGAGACACGTAGCACGTTTGCCCAAGGATCTAGCGAGGTTGTCCAACGCTTGGAATGCGGGACCTAAAATCAACACGGATGACACGAGTTGGTTTAAGGTGGTAGAATGACGACTCCAATCGAGGTGAATACTCAAGTGGATAGGTCGGACGAACAATCAAGGACAACACGAGATTGCTCAAGAACCCTTGCAAAAGCAAGTAAAGGAACGAAATTCTCACAAGAAGAAAATCGAAAGAAGACAATTTTATTAACCAATCGAGTCTACCTTTAATGCTTATTGTGACAGCCCCACCTCCCCCTAAGGCGAACCAGAGGGTTCGGCGGGCCGCCTGCCCAGCTCTCGCCGGGACTCAGTCGTTCACTACATTCCTCAAACAGATTACAAGAATAAACCTCAAATATTACAATATAAATCTCCAATATACATCAAATTCAACCACAACTCAAGATATAATCCATCAAACCATCTCTTTAGCCATCACAAGTCACTAATTTAGCATAATCAAGAACAAAGAAAGGATTGCTAGACATGAACCTTGAAATATCAAGAAATTTGATGGCTTAGTCCTTTGCTTTCTCTAATCACTCCACCACTACCTTCAATCTTCCTAAACAAGTGACTTTTGTGGAGGAATTTGAAAGTTTAACGGTTGATTCACAAGATTGAGCAAGAAATGGAGTTGGAGTTGAAGGCTTTCTTCTTGTATTTTTGCTCCAAGAGGTTCGGCCAAGACAAGCTTAAAATGGAGAGAAATTGGTCAGTTTTTTGAGGTTTAGTAAAGGTGATGCAAATTAGTCAAAGTCCAACTTTGAATAAGAAGGTGACACATGTCACCTTTTGGTTTAAAACTTATCTTTTTGTCTCTCCAATACAAATATCTTAACACTTTGTAAAATAATATCACTTAATACAAAATTCCAACAAGTTGTCAAAAATATAATGCATTTACCGCACTTGCGGGTCCCACGTTCAAAATACGCTTTTAATTTCTCAAAAACTAACCGATACTAGAAAAATCATTTTCAAACTATCTTTGCTCATAAACTTTATCTGGGGAATTTTTCTAATAAAGAAAATGTAGAAAAAGCGGGCGATTAAATAAAATAAACACTAGAAAATTAGAAAATTTCCGGGTTCTCACACTCATTCTTTTCGGGGCGTCACACTTATAAAACAAGCCTTTATATAGGCAAACTAACGAAACCCTAATGCTAGTAAAAAGGAAATAAAGGTTCGGCCAGGCCTTGGACAAGGTGGGCCGAATCCATGACTCAACAAGCCCTATAACTAGTAACTAATCCAAACAATAACTTGACGGCTCAAGACTAAAAAGGCCCAACAGTTGGCCGACTCCCTTTAATTGGAAACACTACAAAGACTAACTAGCGGGCTAGAGCCCAAACTAACGACCATCACTTGGCTCCTCGTGGGCTTGGATCAATGTGTAGGTAACTGGATTAACATCCTTCAAGCCTTCAAGGTCTCTATGAAAGCCTTGAGTCAAGGTCGCCATCCATCTCGCCATCCGTGCACACATCAACATGAGATTTATCTTGACTTGGATCGGAAAGCTTGATTGTTTGGAAGTTGGCCAAGCTTCAAGCGAAACTAGTTTGTTTCCTTTGGCTCCGAAATAAGATTTTTCACGTCCTAGTCTTATGCCCTCGGTTTACGTGAAAATGAACCATAAATTGAGCGTTTTAGCTAGAGTAATTCTTAAGAAATTTCACTAGCTTCACATTTGAAACTAGGAGGTTTTAGCTCCAATATTTACTATGAAATAAGTGATATTTTTGGTGGATTTTGACTTCATTAGTTTAGAAAACGTGAATGCTCACTTATATTCTAAAACTTGGGTATAGGATTAGAAATTTTAAGATATGAAAATATATTTTCCTTCCTCGATTTTCATGCCAAAAATTAAGCGTGGTACGTCTCTTTTGAAATTGAAAGTTCTTGTCATGACTTGACTCAAAAATGTAACTTTGAGTCCTCCTTGAGTATTATTTCAGTGATTAAGTAAGAAAGTTTCTCTATTAATTTGACTTGAGCTTGAGGCTCTTGAGTGAGGGTAGCAAAGGAAATTTTTTTTATTTATTAGCCTTGGTCGAATACCTAGATAACCGTGATTATGCATGTCTCAGGTGGTCACGTGGACACCGAGGAGCTCGTTTGACTTCTTGGTTTTGCTCTAACTTTGCTCTTGACGTTGGTGAGTGTCAAGTGCATGCTTCATGCTACCTTGATTGAAATGATACTTGTACAAGTGCTATGTGATTCTTGTGATTGGTAAACTTGTCGAGGCAAGAGTGTACTTTATCGTCCTCGTCCTCTCCCTCTTGATTGCTCGCTACTTGTTATATGAATATGTATGACTTGCACTTGTACTCGAACATGCTTTTAACTCGTGAGCACTAAGCAGCAGCATGTACCACACCCTATTCGGGTGGGAGGTACCTCTCATCCCAACTCAGTGTTATGATCTATTTTAAGTCGATTGGAGCATTGTCTCATCGACCAATCATACTTGTCGGGACGCCCCAACCCAGATTACTCGCTACTTGTTATATGAATATGCATGACTTGCACTTGTACTCGAACATGCTTTTAACTCGTGAGCACTGAGCGGCAGCATGTACCACACCCTATTCGGGTGGGAGGTACCTCTCATCCTGACTCAGTGCTATGATCGATTTTAAGTCGATTAGAGCATTGTCACATCGACCAATCATACTTGTGGGGACACCCCAACCCATTGGCTAACCTCGTAATTCGAGCCGGCAAGGGCTTGGTCGAGAAGATTGGTGAACCATGAGAAATTTTATAACTTGATCTTTCGAGATCTTGCTTGGCATACTCGACTAGTATTGCCACCTCGTGCTTGTTTGGTTTCGGATCCGAGAGGGTGAAATGGTGGATGGAGGAAGTAAGTGGAGCCCTACGGACATGGTGCTACTTGAGTTGACGGAGGGTCAACCAAAGATGGCTTGAACCGGCCGTGACGTGGGAATAGCTCCTGAGAGCTCCTGTATCCTTTCTACTTGTGTTTTACTTCCTACTTGGTCACTTATATGAAATTCATGTAAAGTCATTTTTGAATGTGCTATTTGATTTGGTTCGTGCTACTTGCTTGTTTGCTTGATTTTCTTGGCCTCACTGAGCATTGGCTCACCCTAAGTTGTTATTCCTTAGCAGGTTTTGGAAGTGGAAGTTGGGAACTCTAGACTAGCGGTTTTTGGTGGAAGCTAGTAAACCTTTGGTATGATATTTGAGACATTGAAGGGTAAACTTTATTATATTTAGGTTTTGGATTGTAATAGTGGAGATAGCCTTAGAAGATTTTGGCTTGTATATTTGAAGTATTTCTTAAATTCTAAGTCTATGGTTGACTTGTGGGTATCTATTAAGCTAGAATGAGTGCGTGAGTCCTGACGAGAGTTGGGCAGGCGCCCCGCTGATACCCTAGGGAGGGGTAGGGGCGTCACATTACTCTTTTGCCCAATATCGACTCTTGCGACAAGTTATAAACACCAAAAATTATTTAGTTACTTATTTGGTATAAAACTTAGGGAAGTTGGTAAAAGTCCTTAGGTTATACATATCAAATAGCTGGCTAATTAAGTTCTTTAACTATCAAGCTATATTTAAAGCTATATTTAACCTCAAGTTTTTCCACTAATTTAAAGCTACAACCCAAGGATAAAGTTTGCTAAGATATAACTTCTCACATGCATGTTAAATTTTCTTCATTGAAATGTAATAAGATCATAAGCTCCAAATTCCTTCAAAATCACAAATTTCTTACTTTAATTCAACTATTTTCTTCATGCATGTCAAGATAAATAATGTAAATATCACAGGAAGTGAATTCTTGACCAAAACCAACGAAATTCTTTTGAAGTTAAGGTTGTAAATTTTCAGTTTCACTCCCTGGCTATCAAGTCATAGCATGAACAGAAATTCCAGCAAGGTTTCCTCATAAAACAACACTTATCTCACTTTGATTCATGTAAAACACTACATGCATGTCAAGATGAAAGAGATAAGAGATATGTAAAGTGTTTCTAGACAGGATTTAACAAAATTTTGGAAAAACAAGAACAAAAAACTGCAGTTTTTCCTCTTGATTTGCTGTCCAGAAATTCCAGCTTTGAGATTGCTTTAAAAGTCAATCTTTTCTTGCTTTTAACTCCTCAAATATGGCATGCATGACTAGATTTAGGTAATGGATAAACTATGAACTAAGTTTTAACCGAAAACTAACAAAAGTTTTGGAGATAAAGCTGATAATTCTCAGCTTCATCCCATCGGCCCTCATGCAATAGCAAAACAGGAATTCGATAGGGTTTTTCTTCATGTTTTACACTTATCGTTCTTTGATTCAGGGCAAATACTGCATGCATGACAAGATATGATAACTAGGGTGTGTGTGTTATGCATATAGACATAACAAGTTTTCAGAAGAAACAACCAAAGCATTGCAGTTTTGATACGAACCCGCCCGAAGGTATGAACTCGTATCCCACCAAACCCTGGATCTAGACGAAGAAATCAAGTTGGAATACAGAATAACACTTGATCCTTCTATACCCTAAGATTGCGAACCTTGAATTGAATCTCAACCCACAATCGAATGATTTAGTGAACCAATGTTGTTGGTAGAAGAACGCTACAACCAAGGTGGATACTTGATTGATAAGTTCGAATTGAATAACTCAAGAGAACTCTCAAGTATTCAAGAAGGGCTCTCTTGGAGCAAGAGAAAAGTGATAACTCACATATTTTTGGAAAATTCTCAATAATAATAAACATTGGAAAGACTAGGCTATTTATAGCCTTACAATGACTCAAACCCTAATGTGATTTGGACTAAAAATCCAACTAAGATTCGGCCTCTTTGAAGACTAATCTGGCCAAATATTAACTCTATAATTAAACCACTAAAACAACAACTAAATTGACAATTAAACCCTTCACTTGACACTACCAATAAACGACATCACTTACTAACAAAACAACTAGCTAAACTAACTTGCTTCTACTCTTTATGAATGACAACAAGTTGTAGTAAAGTAACACCACCAATTCAGCTTAGAATAATCTTTATAGATTTGGAAGGGAGCCAGTTCTTCATGTTTGCATCAAGTTTGACTCCTTCAGACAACATGCAGCAAGTTGAGCAGAATTTTTCCAGCTTTGATGCACTTTTCCTTAGTTAAATTTCTCTTTTCTTGATGTTAGTTCAAGTTAAGACATTATGGTACCAAGGTAGAAAGAAAATAAAGAAAGTTTAATAGGTTTGCCTCTTGTTTTCTCACGGTTCCTATGCTAAAAATTTCTATTTCTACCCGGTTCACTTAGCTAGGTTGAATGGTGATTTTCTTGTTTCTTGGTTGAAGCTTCCAGTTGTAGACAAGGTAGAGTGGTTGGCTCTCCTACACTCTCACTCTCGGCTCTCTTTAGTAAGCAAGGAGAAAGAAATTTATTGGTGGTTTTGGTTTTTTCTTCCTCTCACTCTAGGTTCTCATGGTTGAATTGCTCCATTTTTTCCTATTTTCTTGCCCTTAATGAAGCTGGCTTGAACACAAGAACATTGTACTTCCTTCCTCATGCTCAACTCTCTCTCTTAAATTTACAATACAAATTAGAGAATAAATGCTACTCTCCCTCCCTCACTCTCGGGTATCAGGCAAGAGAAAGACAAGAAAATTGGTCTAGGTTTGTATGTTAATTTTCTCACTCTCTTTCTCAGATATAAGCAAGAGGAAAAACAAACAAATGAGTTTGTCTTGCAAACAAGCAAATGAGTTGGTTCAAATTTTGCATTTTGGTTAGACAAGTGTCAAGGCTTATGCCATATGTCACTTTGCATGCACAAATAAAAACTATTTAAGCCTTGCATTTCCACTCTTTCTTAATATTACCCCACTAGTTCTCCAACTAGTTTTAGAGAAAACAATTGAACATATAAATCAATCAACAATAACCATATAATTCAATTCGATAATGAAGTAAATGTAACACATTCAATTTTTCCTAGATAAAAGTATGGGATATATGTAGACATACATATATGTATTTTTTTCGAGACCTTACACTCTCTCCCCTTTAAGGAATTTCATCCTCGAAATTCTCTCTTGTGCTTGTAAAAGTTCTGGATAAACCGATGATAGGATCCCACTAAACCCAAGAAACTATGAATTTCAGTAAGGTTTTCTGGCTATTTCCAATTGATAATGGCCTCTACCTTAGTCGGATCCATAGCGGTTCCTTCCTTAGAAATGATATGCCTTAGGAATGACACCTATTCCAACCAAAATTCACACTTACTGAGCTTAGCATACAACTGATGTTCCCTAAAGTTTGTAATATTGTCCTCAGATGCTGCACATGTTCCTCCCAAGTTTCGAATATACCAAAATATCATCAATAAATATTACCACAAATTGATCCAAGTATGGCCAAAAAACTCGATACATTAGGTTCATGAATGCCGTTGGGGCATTAGTTAGTCCAAAGGGCATCACTACAAATTCATAATGTCCATATCGAGCATTAAAGGTCATTTTAGGCATATTTTCCTCCTTAATTCGTAGTTGATGATATCTCTGCCTAAGATCTTGACACAAACATGTGATCAATGGCATCAAATTCTAAAGATGATTCAAGATAAAAAGTGGTTAATCTATTGAAACTCAACAAATCTCGATCCCTTCCTTGGTTTGGAGTAGTTTTCTATAGTTTGTCATTATTTTAGCTTATAACTATTATGTGTCATTTGCTTGGAAAATTCCAGTAATATGTGTTTCGCTATTTCTAGCAAAGAGTAGGTGGTTAATTAGTTAATTTTAAGTCATTAGTTTCATACAATAAAGGCTAAGGTCAGTTTGTTAGTTTCCTATTCTAGTCTGGTTAGAGTTTTCCAAGTTTGATATGAACCCGCTCGAAAGTATGAACTCGTATCCCACGTAGTCCCGGATCTAGACAAAGAAAATCAAGTTGAATTGCGGAATAACACTTGACCCTTCTAAAACCCTAAGATTGTGAACCTTGAATTGAATCTCAACCCACAATCAAAAGATTTAGTAAACCAATGTTGTTGGTAGAAGAATGCCACAACCAAGGTGTATACTTGATTGAAAGTTCAAATTGAATAACTTAAAAAACTCTCAAGTATTCAAGAAAAACTCTCTTGGACAAGAGAAGTGAATAAAACTCACAATTTTGATGTAAAATCTGACCCCCTAAACGTTTAAGAGGTTAGGCTATTTATAACCTTACATGACTTGAAAACCTAATGTGATTTGGAATCACTTATTTGGCTAAGACAACAACTAAGTTTCGACCTCTTGAAGACTAATTTTTGGCTGAATATTTTAGCAATTAAATTGACAATTAAGACCCTAACTAATGCTACTAATCAAACGACACAACTTCTAAGGGAATAACTTAACTAAACTAATTTGCTTCTAACTCTTCATGTGTTTGAATAGGGATTTGGATCCTCATGTTCTCATCATTCCCCTCCTCTTGAAAGTAATTTGCCCACAAATTGACGGTCCGCTTATAAGATAGCAATGTTAGAAATAGGTGATGTGACGACCCCACCTCCCCCTAGGGCGTACCCCAGGGTTTAGCAGACCGCTTGTCAAGCTCTTGCCAGGACTCACTCACTCACTTCAAATAAAATAGGT
The DNA here is from genome assembly GCF_003713205.1 of Coffea eugenioides. Lineage (NCBI taxonomy): Eukaryota > Viridiplantae > Streptophyta > Magnoliopsida > Gentianales > Rubiaceae > Coffea > Coffea eugenioides. Next base: position 32,029 of record NW_020863375.1, on the reverse strand, counting down.
TACAACCTCAAGAGTAAAGGAAATAACAGTTCCCAAACTTGGAACATACATGTACATTCATTTCTTTTTCAAACATTCGTACAATCCCAAATATATCAAAAGATATGAGTTTCAGATACATTCAGTCCTAATCAAGCGCTAGTGCGAGTACAATCAAAAAATTCAAAAACTACTAGACTACGCTAGCCTGTACCAGTCTCACGTCTCGCTCGTACCCCCTGTAAGGAAAACAAATGGCGTGGAATGAGCTAAAAGCCCAGTGAGGTTCCAAATAGCAAGTTGACCATTATTGAAAAGTATAAATATCACGTAGCAAAATAGCGAGCATAACAAGTTCATGAAAGTGAGCAATAACACTTCAAATAGCAAATGTCAAAATGAGCGAGTGAAAACTCTTTTGTTTTCCAAAAGAACAATAACACTTTGAATAACAATCAATGTATAAGGATACAGATGGCTCTCAGGAGCCAAATTCCCATTTCTTCACCAGAGCTTGATCAAGTATTAGTTGACACTCCGTCAACTTTCAAGTAAAGTAACTAGTCCAGTAGTACACCACTTAACTCCAATCTCCGTCCACCAACCAAGCCCCTTACCGGGCCCGAACTCCACCACGATAGACACTAGTGGTAATACTCGAGTATACCCATTAGTCGAGGAGATAACACTCCACTCGACAACACTAGATACCCATGGTTCGTTATCTAATCGACCAAGCCCTTACCGGCTCAACTCGATTAACTAGCCAGTGGGGTTTGGGCTCCCAAGAATTCAATGAGATAACATCTCCAATCGACTAAATCAAGATAAAAGTACGGAGACGGGAATGAGAGGTACCTCCCACTCGGGTCGAGTGTGGTACATACTGCCGCTCAGTACTTACAAGTCACGCACAAGTATATCGAGTCAATTGCAACAATAAACGAGTACATATTACATTAGGGCAAGTGTGATAAAGTACACCCTTACCCGATCATACCAATCACATATCATTCGATCACATTGGTCAAGTATTGAAAACAAGTGTCCAGTTCAATCAGGTATTTGGAAGCACTCACCCAAGGTTTAGTGCCTCTCAAAAATCACGTTCAGGTCCAACTCCTTGGTTGGAGTCCAAATCTGCGATAAAATATCATTTACGAATGTAAAACTCTCTAGAGTTCGAAACATAGGAGTTTCGCTTCAAGAAAATCAAGTAAATGCAACTCGTTTAAGTAGTATTCAAGATACTTAACAAATTTCGAAAAATTCATGCTTGCTCGTTTAGTTATGATCAAGAAGTGGTTTCGACTTTAGAAGTTACACTTGGTATCAAAAACCGGAAAAATCATATTTTGAAAGGGTCGCTACTTTCACTTGTCAAGGGTACGAGTTCCAGCAAATTTTAGCTTATATGCCCTGACTAAAGAAAACTCGAATATCATAGGTGATCCAAGTCCAACTTGACCTCAAATCGTCGCTCAAGTCGCAGGTACATATGCCTAACTCTAGAATGAAAATTTGGGCAGCACGCCCTTTGTGTTTACCTATTTTCCAGCCATTTATGGCTTCATTGTTTTTCTCAATTCAGTCCCACAATCACACACAAGTAATGTTACCAACATAGCCCTTCAATAGGCTCCAACATCATTCAATTACAACATAAGTCGAATAAGATAATTGGAAATCAGTTTTGAAGACAAAAGCTAAACAGCAGATTTGACATCTTATAGCATTTTGGTCACAACTGGAGCTATGTTTATCGGATTGGGGTAAACTTTATACTGTTTTGAAGCTAAGACAAAGGGTTACAACTTTTATGAATATAACTCAACCCAGTTCATAGTTTATCGTGGTCGAATTTGTAGATTACAGAATCAGAAGTTCATGGTCAGTCTGGTTGTCAGCACTGGATTCAAACGGTAATAACTCAAGCTACACAATTCCGATTTAGACATTTTTAGATGCGTTGGAAAGCTGAAACATGGGGATAAAACTTTCTTGTTTTGGCCAAATGCTGATTTGATATGGATCAAAGTGAAAACGAAGCCAGAATTGTGTAATCTCAAAACTGTCTGAAAAACTATACATTTGGCAGTCAAGGGTATTTTTTTCATTTCACATGCTACAGTGCTCGGATTGATTTGAAAATTTACAGGTAACTATATAACATCATTTCCTACAACTTTCATGTTTTAATCTAAGCTTAATTCAGCCTCTAACATAGACAAATGAAGCTGGTCAGAACAGGGCAGTTTCAATCCTTAAAGCTGAAATTTGTGCACATAAACTGGAAATTCCTTAGGTAAGTCAAACTAGCATATAATTCCTCAATATTACACATGTAAAAGTTATTAAACCATGGCCAATCACTAAGCATCATATAAAGGCAGAAAATTCATCATAAAACTGAAATTTACCACAATACTATTTCAACCCATGAAATTTTCTCACAAAGCTACCAAAAATTGAAATCTTAAACTACTAGTTTGCACGTAGTTGAAGTAGAAGAAAGTTGCTAGCCAAGGTTACCTTAAACCCTATGAAAAAGGGCTGCCAAGACATTTCTCTTCCCAAATCACTCCACCAAAACCTTGGAATCTCCCTTAGTTAGCACTTTATGGAGTGGTTTGAAATTTGGTTGGTTAAAACTCAAGATTCAAGCATGAAGTTGGAGTTGAAGATGAACTTTGCTCTCTTGTTTTTCCTCTCTCCATGAATTTTGGCCAACAAGGTAAAGAAATGAAGAAAATGGAGCCAAGAGGAAGATAAGAAGGAAAGAAAATTGCTTGGTCAAACAACCATTGGATGGTTGCCACTTGTCACTCCAAGATGAAATCTCAAAATTTGCTTTCTCTCTCTTATTTTGGTCAATAATTTCGGTTGGTTTAAGGAGATATTTAGGGCTGATTTTGCTCAATTAATAACAAGGAGATTATTATAATACAGTAGTGTTCAAGTGGTGCACTCATTAGGTAACAAACGGTGGACGTCTGTTCGAGCCGTTTTTCTCTAACTCGCGCGTACTTGTGTTTTTACTTATGGTTCACTCACTTATTATTAACACTTCTAATCACACACTTTTTCTTATTTAAAACTCACTCTTAACCACCAAATTTGGTACACGCTCCGTACCGATTACTCACACTACCGAAAGACGTAAAGACCCTAATTTACCCGAACTATAAAACTAAGGGTAAAACTCTTAAATCTCTTATTCATTACAACTATTGAGGCAGTAAATGAGTAGTAAAGCTATTGTAAAGTAATAAATTTCAAATAAAAGGGAATTTAAGAAAATATGAGGGATTTTACAAGTCCTCACAATCACACTACCAAAATGCACACCAAAACCCTAGTATGCACAAAAACCCTAACTTGTGCCCTTCCTTTAGAAAAATCATAACTTGAGTTATAAATATAAAAAATTCATACAACTTGGCTTGTTAAAAACTAGACTTCAAATACTAAGAATCTTTAGAAGACATCTCAAAGAGATTTAGTTCATAAGTTGGTCCAAATTAAGCCATAAGCTACTACAACATTCCTATGTTTACTTGTGCAGGGCAAAATTTTCAGTCAACTTTGCCAATTTTTTGGAATTTATAGAGATTGAATCAAACTCTGAATTTTATATTGTAGGAAGCCCTATGAGTCTAGTTTCAAACACAACAAATGGAACTAAATTTTGACTTTTCTATACGAAGTTATAGCAAATTTCCCAAAGCTGCGCAGGGCCTCTTGCGAAAATTTCTGGATTTCCTAATAGTTTGAGATTATGAATCTTTTCTTAACAAAATTCACTTCCTTGGCTCAAATTCAACCATTAAAGCAACCAAGAATCAAAGGCAAATGAGTTCACATAAGGGTTATAAAGACAATTGAATTTTCGGGGTCTCACAGGTGAAGGATCACGAGCCAAGCTATATGCTGTTCGGTCACCCTTAGGTTGCTTTCAAACAAAGACATTCGCCAAGACAAGAACCAGCTTGTGTATATCTTGTGGAAATTCCAGGTTGCACTCCACAGCTCTCTAATCAGTCTTTGGTCATGGATTTTCACATTGGAACCTTGATTGGTTCGCTGTCTTGTTGAGTTGTGGGTCACGATTAAATTTAAAGTTCACAATTTCGTGGGTTAGAGGGGTCGAGTTTGAATGGAAGACTGCCTTCAAAACTAAGTATGGTTTATATGAATGGTTGGTTATGCCATTTGGATTAACTAATGCATCTAGTACCTTCATGAGATTAATGAACCATGTCACAAGGTTCATCCATCCAAGCGTGCTATTTGCTTCCCTAGATCCTGAGGCTTATCTCGTATGGGCTTCGTCACAAGTTGGTGACGTTCGTATCAGTTGGTATAGGAGCTGTGCTGATACAAGAAGGGCTCTCTATTGCCTACTTTAGCGAAAAGCTCAATGGAGCTACCTTGAACTACTCAACCTATGACAAGGAGTTGTATTCCTTGATCAGGGCTCTCGAAACATGGCAGCATTATTTGAGACCGAGAGAGTTCATTATTTACATGATCACGAATCTCTTAAGCACCTAAAGTCACAACAAAAGTTGAACAAGAGGCATGTGCGTTGGATTGCATTTGTTGAGACCTTTCCCTATGTGATCAAATACAAGACTGGTAAGACCAATGTAGTAGCCGACGCCTTGTCACGCAGGTATTCTTTACTTGCTTTATTAGATGCTAAACTATTTGGTTTTGAAGTCATCAAAGAATTGTATGCTAATGATCCATATTTTGGAGAATGTTATGCGTAGTGTTTGAATTCAAAATTGGATCACTTCTATGTGCATGATGGCTTTCTATTTCAAATTGATAAATTGTGTATTCCCCAATCCTCTATTCGAATACTCTTGACCAAAGAATCACATGAAGGGGGATTAATGGGACACTTTGGTGTCACAAAAACTTTTGCTATTTTGCAGGAGCATTTTTATTGGCCAAAGATGAAGAGAGATGTGGAACGAGTGGTTGCGAAATGCATTGTATGCCATAAAGCTAAATCCAAAACTCAACCATTTGGTTTGTATACGCCTTTACCTATTCCTATTGCACCATGGATTGATATTTCTATGGATTTTGTACTTGGCTTGCCTAGGTCTAGGAGAGGTCATGATAGCTATTTGTTGTTGTTGACAGATTTTTCAAAATGGCTCATTTTATTACTTGTCATAAAACGGATGATGCTTCTTATATTACTGATTTGTTCTTTCATGAGATAGTTAGGTTACATGGCATGCCTAAAACAATTGTGTCTGATAGGGATGTTAAGTTTCTTAGCTATTTTTGGAAGACCTTGTGAGGGAAGTTGGGTAATAAATTGTTATTTTCTACTTCCAGTCACCCCCAAACTGATGGCAAACAGAAGTTGTTAATCGCACTCTATCTACTTTGTTGTGTGCCATCATTAAAAAGAATATTAGGTCATGAGAGGACTGTCTTTCTCATGTAGAGTTTGCATATAACCGAACTGGGCTACACAATACTCACCTTTTGAGGTTGTGTATGGTTTCAATCTTTTAACTCCTTTAGATCTAACACCCTTGCCTTTGTCTGAGCGTGTCAATCTTGATGGTAAGAAAAATGCAAATTTTGTGAAAACACTTCATGAGAAAGTACACCTCAACATTGAGCAACGCACAAACCAATAAGAGAAGGCGACAAATGATTTTTGAACCTGGAGATTGGGTTTGGTTGCACCTTAGAAAGGAAAGGTTTCCGATTCAAAGGCTTAGCAAGTCGCTTCCAAGGGGCGACGGCCCATTCCAAATCCTTGAACGTGTTAATGACAATGCTTACAAACTGGATCTCCCAAGTGAGTATGGGTCTGTGAGTGCTACATTTAATGTTACTGACCTTAGTCCGTTCCTCGCAAATGATGCATCAGATTTGAGGGCAAATCCTTTTCAAGAGGAGAGCAATGATGCAAAAGGAGATGTAGCTCAAACCATGGAAGTGGAGCATGTGACGGCCCCACCTCCCCTTAGGGCGTACCCCAGGGTTCGGCAGGTCGCCTGCCCAACTCTCGCCGGGACTACGGATCCGGAACAAACGAAACCCTACCAAACGCTCAAAAGAACTTCGAGAAGATAACATTCAGAACCCAATTGAGCCGAACTAAAAGATACAATAAGCTAATCACTGTGACGGCCCCACCTCCCCCTAAGGCGTACCAAAGGGTTCGAAGGGTCGCCTGACCAACTCTCGCCAGGACTCACTCACTCGCATCTCACACAAACATCCATATACAATAAATAACATCACAATTCAAACTTATAATATACATCGATGCACAAATCCAGATACAAAGCTTCTACACACCAAAAGTCTTCAAAGTGTTTACAATTCGAGTACAAATCACCCTAGTCGAGATATGGCGCGAGTACAAATTCAAAACTCAAAATAACTAGACTACGCTAGCCTGTACACGTCTCACGCCTCGCTCGTACCCCCTGTAAGGAAAACAAATGGCGTGGAATGAGCTAAAAGCCCAGTGAGGTTTCAAATAACAAATTGACCATTGTTAAAAGTACGAATATCAACGTAGCAAATTAATGAGCATCAAAAGTGCATAAAAGTGAACAATAATACTTCAAGTAGCAAATCTCAAAGTGAGCGAGTGTAAAAGTTTTTCAGAAGAAACAATAATTCAATAAGCAATAATCATTCCAAAGTATAAGGAGACGGATGGCTCTCAGGAGCCAAATTCCCATTTGCATCACCAGAGCTTGATCAAGTAATAGTTGACACTCCGTCAATCTTCAAATAAGTAACCAATCCAGTAGAGCACCACTTACACTACTCTCCGTCCACCATTCACACCCCCTACTGGGCCCAAAATCCTTACTAAACACTGGTGGTAGTACTCGAGTATACCGATTAGTCGAGGAGATAACACTCCACTCGACATCACTAACTACCCATGGTTCGTTATCTAATCGACCAAGTCCTTGCCGGCTCGACTCGATTAACTAGTCAATGGGGTTTGGGGTCCCCAAAAAGTCGATGAGGTAACACTCCAATCGACTGAATTAAAATAAAAGTATGGAGACGGGAATGAGAGGCACCTCCCACTCGATTGAGTGTGATACATACTGCCGCTCCACACTTACAAATCAAGTACAAGTATTTCAAATCAATTGCAACAATAAACAAGTATATATCATATTATGGCAAGTGCGATAAAGTACACTCTTGCCCGATCAACAAATTACATATCATTATATCACATTGGTTAAGAATTGAAAACAAGTGTCCAGTTCAATCAGATATTTGGAAGCACTCACCAAAAGTCTAGTGCCTCTAAAAATCACGTTCCGGTTCAACTCCTTGGTTGGAGTCCAAATCTGCGATAAAATATCATTTACGAATGTAAACGTTTCTAGAGTTCGAAACATAAGAGTTTTGCTTCAAGAAAATTAAGTAAATGCAACTCGTTAGGTAGTATTCAAGATACTTATCAAATCCCGAAAAATTCATACTCGCTCGTTTAGTTTCAGTAAGGAAGCGGTTAAAACTTTAAAGCTCTCATTGGAGTCGAAAAAATGAGGAAAACATATTTCAATTAGTCATTATTTCCATTTTCCAAAGGGTACAAGGTTCGGCCGAATTCTAACTTATAGACCTCGATAAACAAGACGCAAATATCCTAGATGGTTCACGTGGTATCCGCTCTCAAGCCTTATTCAAGTCGTAAGTATCTCTTTCTAGTCCTCGGGCGTAAATTTGGGCAGCACGCCCTTTGTATTTACCTATTTTCCAGCCATTTATGGCTTCATTATTTTCCTCAATCAGTCCCAACATTACACACAACATAAATAGCCGTTCAATAGGCTCAATGTCATATGATTACCAAGCCAAGCTAGAAAAATTGACTGGAAATGAAGTTGAAGGCCTAAAATCAAAGGAAGATTTGACGTCACTTAGCGTATCGGACACAACCGAAGCTACGCTTATTAGAGTAGAGTAAAATTTATACCGTTTCGAAGCTACGACAGAGTGCTACAACTTTGATGAAGACTACTCAGTCCAGTTCATAGTGTATCTAGGTCAAAAGTCCGGATTACAGAACCAAAATCTCACATTCGGGCTAGTTAACCGCATTATGCGTAAACGATAATAACTCAGGCTACCGAAGTCCGATTGAGGTGTTTTCAATTGCGTTGGAAATATGAAACATAGGGATAAAAGTTTCATGTTTTGGCCAAAGACTGGTTTGGTACGGATCAAGGTGAAAAACGCAGCCAACCTGAGGAAATGTCAAAACTGTCTGCTGAACTCTACCTAGGGTAGTCTTAGGGGTATTTTTGTCTTTTCAAGAGATACAATGTTTGGATTGGGCTGAAATTTTGTAGTAAAATTTAAAACATCATTTTCTACAACTTTGATGTTTTAGGCTAAGCCTAATTCGGCCTCTAACATGGTCAAACAGTGCCGGTCAGAACAAGGGAGGTGCAAAACCGAAAATCTGGAATTTATGCCTACAAGTGCTAATTTTCATAATTCTAGCTTAAAACACTACCTCACCTCCTTATCTACACTTATTCCCATCATAATCCATCTAAACAAGAAGAAATATGGCTGATCAATACAAACCCTAACTCACCAATTCTCCCAAAATTACCACAACTACTTCCATAGCTACCAATTTAACCAAATCATGAGTTATACAACAACTTAAACAAAAGTAAAAGAACCAAAGATAAGGGACATACAATATACCTCAAGAACAAGCTTTCAAAGGATATCCTCCATCTCTCTTTGAAATTTTTGGTTCCTTAAGCTTCCAAAGCTCTCAAACTATTGATTAATCGGTTTAGATTTCTTGTTTTCTCACTTAAGTGGATCAAACTCAAGATGGATTGTGGTTTCTTTCTCTTGGCTTTTCTTCCTATCTCTCTCGGCTGGTGTACTAAAAATGAGGGGTAAATTGAGTAGTTTTTAGTGATAAAGATGGTGGAAATTAATTAGTCAACAAACCAATAGATGGCCGCCACTTGTTGCTTTAAGATTAACCTTCAAATTTTGTCCTTTTTCCTTGTTTTTTGGTCAAATATTTTGGCCAAGCTTAGCTGAAAAATGGGGTGATATTAATCACTTAATAGCAAGGAGATTAAGGTAATAAAGTAGTGTTCAAGTGGTGCACTCACTCCGTAACAAACGGTACCCGTCGGTTCAACCTGTTTTTTCTTAAATCGCGTATACTTGGATTTTAACTTATAATTCACTAACTTATTATTATCACCTCTATTCACACACTTAATATCATCTAAAACTCACTCTTAATCACCAAATTTGATCCACACTCCGTACCGATTAGTCACACGACGAAAAGGCGTAAAAACCCTAATTTACGCTAACTTAAAAAATGAAAAGTGAAACCCTACTTTCTAGGTTCATTTGCACTTATTGTGGATTGATTGGGTAGTAGGGCTATTATAAAATAGTAATTTCCAAATAAAAAGGAATTTTTAAGAAAAATATAAGGAATTTGCAAGTCCTCACAATCACACCTTGAAATACTTGTTCTGAAAGATAATACAGTGCTCGAACGCTACAATGACCAATAAAAAAATGAAATGAAGAACAAAAACAAGCCGCGGATGAATAGTGACTGCCACGTCACAATCCGGCCGGATTCCTGGCCGGATTGGAGACAATAGCTCAACCCAAAATTTCAAAATTTCCCCTACATATCCAGCCAGATATCTGGCCAAGAACTGGCCGGATACTCGGCAGGATTCCGTGAACAGCAACCTTCAAAATTTTTTGCTTTCGTCGTTCAACTTCCGCACTCGTCCACAATCCAACCAAGTACAAGTAAACTTTGTTTAACATGAGAGAATGTACATTCCCAAAAACATATGCCATATAACCATGAGGAAACACTTTACAATATACATATTAGTAAGTTTACATACCAAAAGGAAACATTGTAGTAAGATACATTTAGGGTTTCCAAATTGTCGAGGAACTATACCAAAAGAACGAAAGAATTTCTAACTAGCTCAACTCATTCTTCAAAACATCGAAGTTCCAAAAGATTGTTCCCTGTAAGGAAAACAAGGATAACAGAACGGGGTGAGTTCGAAGCTCAATGAGGTACCCAAACGTATAAACAGTAGAAATCATGAGAAATCACTTTTAGGGCACATATACACATCAAATAAGAGAAATGAACGAACATCACAATTTAAAGGATACAGGTGGCTGTCAAGAGCCAAATCTCCGTTGCAATATTTGATCCAGCCTCGTTGACCCTCCGTCAACGTTTAAGGAAACACACATGTCCGTAGACCCCGCTTACGCCAAAATTCCGATCACCAAACAAACCTCTTACCGGGCCCGAACGCCAAATAGGAATAGGAATGGTAATACTCGAATATCAGAAATCCAGAGTCTCCAATACCCAAAGATTTTCCAAGAACAGGCACCCATGGATTGTCAATTTTCCTTTGCCAAGTCCTTGCTGGCTCGATTCAATTGACTCCCCATGAGGTTGAGCTCAAGTTTAACAGGAAGGTCGTTGGATACACTTCCAAACAACATCATATCAGGCACAAGTAATAGATTCAAGTATATATAGGAAACAAGTCACACAGGCCAGAGAACGAGTATGATAAAGTACACACACACTCGTCTCGTACAAAATAAACAGTCGGTAAAGACATTCAAATAGCAATTTGCAAGGACAGATAACCAGTTTAGCAATAATTCAGGGGGGTGGTACACTCACCAGTTCAAGTACAGATACTTCAAAAGTTTTCACCCATAGTGGCTTTAATCGCCAAGAAACCCTAAAATTGCAATTTTCGCACAAATTCTGAAATTTCCGCGAACAACTGCAACTAACACACAAAAGCTCCACTTTAGACCATATCAAGCCATCATTCATGGCCAAGCAATAATTATCATATAAAATCAGAAAAATCACCAATAAAATTCAAAATTGGCTAAGCTTTACCCTAAACCATGAAATCATCCACAAAATAGCATATTTAATCTCTCCAAACCACTAATTAACAATTATTAAGAGTAAAAAGGAAAGTTCTAGGGAATTTACCTTGAAACTAGAGGAAAGATGATAGCTTAGGGTTTCTTCTACAAGAATCACTCCACCAAGACCTTTGTTCCTCCTTAGATAACACTCTTATGGAAGGGTTGCGATTTTATCGGTTGAAACTCCAAATTTTGTCAAGAAATGGAAGGACAAAGTGAAGGCTCTCTCTTGGTTTTTCATCTCACAATGGCTGGCCAACATGCAAAAGAAATGGAGATGATTTTAGTCAATTTTGATATTTGGTAAAGGTGATGAATAGTAAGTCAAAGTCCATCCTCCATTGGTTTCATGACACTTGGCCCTATTAGGGCTTGATCTAATCCTCTTATCTTCCAATGGTTAAGCTATCTAGCTAATCTCTAATTGTCTCCTAGTACCTTGTGAAATAATATCCCTCAATATGAAACTTAATCTAGTCGTCAAAATTTTATCGCACTTACTGCACTAGCGGGTCCCACGTCCTTAGTACACTTCCAAATTAACCCGAACTAACTTATACTAGAAAAATGTTTTGAAAACTATATTCACTTATAAAATGTCTAGAAATTAAGGTAGTAAAATAAAATAAAGAAAATGCATGAAAAGTAATAGAATTAAACGATATAAAATAATGAAAATTTTACGGGTCCTCACACTCTCTCCCCTTAAAGAAATTCCGTTCTCGAAATTTTCTTACCACCAGGATCTATAAAATCTAACGTAAACGGCGGATCGTACCTTCTACGTCCTCAGATGAGTCAGGGGCTTGATGTGACTCTAGGGAATACACCCGAGTTGACACCTTCGGTCCAGTCCCTTCCCCCTTTGACTGGTAAGAGTTAATCTTGGTTGATTGTCGATTTCCACTTCCTTCTCGAGATAGGCCTGGGCAATTAGCGATTTCATGATCTGCACTCCCGCAACGTAGATATTTTCTTCCTTTCTTCCAGCAGACATCCTCCGTGTGATTTGGCTTTCCACAGTACCCGCAAGGACCATGGGAAGCAGAGCCCGAGCCTCTCTGTGAAGCATCACTTGACATTCTAGGAAATCTTAACCCTCCAGTTCCCTTTCTGAGCTTGGGAGGTGTACTCGTATCTTCTTGTCCCATGCTACTTTCAGGAATAGCTCTTTTCCTCGCCTGAAAGGTTCTAACTTGTAATCTTGCGCTTTCAACTCGTTGAGCTTTTTCCACTGCGTCACTAAAGGCATTCATTTGGCTACAGCCAGATCCTTCTGAATTTCAACATTTAAGCCCTGGACAAAACGCCTTATCCTCCTTTGCTCAGTCACAATTAGCTCGGGAGCGAACTTAGACAACCTAGTGAACTGGCTCTCATGTTCGGCAACAGTCTGAGCTCCCTGGCGAAACCTAATGAACACGTCTTCTTTCTTTTCTTGAATTAGGGGTGGGAAATACTTCGCGTTGAACTCTATCATGAAGCTCGCACACGTCCTCGGTGTTTGTGCTCTTTCCCATTTCAATCTTATTACATTCCACCAAGAACGGGCTGCTCCCTCTAGTTAGAAGACAGCAAATGTCACCTGTCTCTCCTCAGTATAGTGCAACGCCGCAAAAAATCAATCATCTTCTCTAGCCACCGCTCGGCCACATCAGGGTCTGGTCCTCCAAGGAATTTCGGTGGGGAGAACTTCTGAAATCGTTCGAGGGCCCTATCCTCCCCCTCTATATGGTTACCAGGGTTTCCAGGTTGAGGAATAGGGTTTTGGCCCTGATGCTCTACTACGTGAGCTAAACGATCAGTCATGCGCTAGATAGCCGCAACTACCTGAACATTAGGATCCACTCCTGGTTCAAGATTGGGTTCAGGCATTGGTTCCCGATTTCCCCCTTCATTCAAGGGTTGCCTACGTCCACAGCCCCGGCCTCATCCACTACGAGTTCCTTCCATTTGATTAACTAATCTAGACTCGAAGTATGAATACAATATACAAACTAGCGAGGTCAGTCAGTCAGAAATATATAATACGTCCGCATCAATTCAAAAGCAAATATACACATAACACGACTATATCAAACAAATCACACAGTAACAGTCAGTCAGATACAAGCAAAGGAAATCCTATGAAAGTAAGGGGGTCATTCAATAGTACATACTACGAACTAGACCAAGAGTACAAAAGTAACTAACGAAAAGCTTTTCCCCCTCCTAGGGTTCCATCCGTAATCTACAAGAAATCACAATTTATCTCCTAGGCAGGGTTAATCATCCACACATCATATAAAGTTCCGTAGAATCAGATTTCTAATTTGCCCAAGTTATTTCTAACCTAGGCTTTCATCCCTTTTCGTATTCGGGTACAAGAATCCAAAATAAGATAATTCACCACTCGAGCTGGCCAGTCCCAAGAGTAAATCATCTACATTTGTAATTCCTACCTGACATACGTATCTATAGTCTCCAAGTACCAGAATAATGTTTTGAAACCTATAATACACCGTGATTCATAGCTTATGCTCAAAAGAGTACTTAGTCCCTTACACTCATTCACATGAGCGAGACCACAACACCACTTGGCCCCAAGCTCACTCCGCGCAGAGACCACGCGAAGCAGCTCTGATACCAACTGTGACGGCCCCATCTCCCCTTAGGGCGTACCCCAGGGTTCGGCGGGTCACCTGCCCAACTCTCGCCGGGACTACGGATCCGGAACAAACGGAAACCCTACCAAACGCTCAAAAGAACTTCGAGAAGATAATATTCAAAACCCAATTGATCCGAACTAAAAGATACAATAAGCTAATCACACCCTGAAATACTTGTTCCGAAAGATAATACAGTGCTCGAGCGCTACAACGACTAATAAAAAAAATGAAACGAAGAACGAAAACAAGCCGCGGATGAACAGTGACCGCCACGTCACAATCTGATCGATTTCTGGCCGGATTGGAGGCAGTAGCTCAACCCAAAATTTCAAAATTTTCCCTACATATCCGGCCAGATACTTGGCCGAATTCCGTGAACAGTAACCTCCAAAATTTTTTGGCTTCGTTGTTCAACTTCTGCACTCGTCCACAATCCAACCAAGTACAAGTAAACTTTGTTTAATATGAGAGAATGTACATTCCCAAAGACATATGCCACATAACCATGAGAAAACACTTTACAATATACATATTAGTAAGTTTACATACCAAAAGGAAACATTGTATTAAGATACATTTAGGGTTTCCAAATTGTCGAGGAGCTATACCAAAAGAACAAAAGAATTTCTAACTAGCTCAACTCATTCTTCAAAACATCGAAGTTCCAAAAGATTGTTCCCTCTAAGGAAAACAAGAATAACAGAACGGGGTGAGCTAGAAACTCAATGAGGTACCCAAACGTATAAACAGTAGAAATCATGAGAAATCACTTTTAGAGCACATATACACATCAACTAAGAGAAATGAAGGAACACCACAATTTAAAGGATACAGGTGGCGCTCAGGAGTCAAATCCCTGTTGCAATATTTGATCCAACCTCGTTGACCCTCCGCCAACGTTTAAGGAAATATACATGTCCGTAGACCCCTCGTACGCCAAAATCCCGATCACCAAACATACCCCTTACCGAGCCCGAACGCCAAACAAGAACAGGAATGGTAATACTCGATTATACCGAAAATCCGGAGTCTCCAATACCCAAAGATTTCTCAAGAACAGGCACCCATGGATTGTCAATTTTCCTCGACCAAGTCCTTGCTGGCTCGATTCAATTGACTCCCCATGAGGTTGAGCTCAAATTTAACAGGAAGGTCATTGGATACACTTCCAAACGACATCATATCAGGCACAAGTAACAGATTCAAGTATATATAGGAAACAGGTCACACAGGCCAGAGAACGAGTGTGATAAAGTACACACTCGTCTCGTACAAAATAAACAGTCGGTAAAGACATTCAAATAGCAATTTGCAAGGACAGATAACCAGTTTAGCAATAATTCAGGGGGGTGGTACACTCACCAGTTCAAGTACAGATACTTCAAAAGTTTTCACCCATAGTGGCTTTAATCGCCAAGAAACCCTAAAACTGCAATTTTCGCACAAATTCTGAAATTTCCGCGAACAACTACAACTAACACACAAAAGCTCCACTTTAGACCATATCAAGCCATCATTCATGGCCAAGCAATAATTATCATATAAAATCAGAAAAATCACAAATAAAATTCAAAATTGGCTAAGCTTTACCCTAAACCATGAAATCATCCACAAAATAGCGTATTTAATCTCTCCAAACCACTAATTAACAATTATTAAGAGTAAAAATGAAAGTTCTAGGGAATTTACCTTGAAACTAGAGGAAAGATGATAGCTTAGGGTTTCTTCTACAAGAATCACTCCACCAAGACCTTTGTTCCTCCTTAGATAACACTCTTATGGAAGGGTTGCGATTTTATCGGTTGAAACTCCAAATTTTGTCAAGAAATGGAAGGACAAAGTGAAGGCTCTCTCTTGGTTTTTCTTCTCACAATGGCTGGCCAACATGCAAAAGAAATGGAGATGATTTTAGTCAATTTTGATATTTGGTAAAGGTGATGAATAGTAAGTCAAAGTCCACCCTCCATTGGTTTCATGACACTTGGCCCTATTAGGGCTTGATCTAATCCTCTTATCTTCCAATGGTTAAGCTATCTAGCTAATCTCTAATTGTCTCCTAGCACCTTGTGAAATAATATCCCTCAATATGAAACTTAATCTAGTCGTCAAAATTTTATCGCACTTACTGCACTAGCGGGTCCCACGTCCTTAGTACACTTCCAAATTAACCCGAACTAACTTATACTAGAAAAATGTTTTGAAAACTATATTCACTTATAAAATGTCTAGAAAATTAAGGTAGTAAAATAAAATAAAGAAAATGCATGAAAAGTAATAGAATTAAACGATATAAAATAAGGAAAATTTTACGGGTCCTCACACTCTCTCCCCTTAAAGAAATTCCGTTCTCGAAATTTTCTTACCACCAGTGTAACAGCCCCACTTTCCCCTAAGGCGAACCAAAGGGGTTAGCGGGCTGCCTGCCCAGCTCTCGCCAGGACTAACGATGCAGACTAGAACTATCTATTGCGATCCGGAACTTACAAACGAGCGTAAACAAGTCAAAATGGAAAAATAACCCAAAATAAGAAAAATGAAATCCGGAGTCGGCCATGATAGTAACCGACCCGTCAGAACCCAACCGAAAAGTACGCAAACATTCACATCTGAACTTTAGCGATTACAATCCAAAATTTCAATCCAAAATGACATACAAAAATTTTCAAAAGTTAATACATATACACGGTTTGCCAAATCAAAAGAGAAAACGCCCCAAAAGTACACTTAGGGTTTTAATACATGAGCTATACAAAAGATATGTTCAACTAGCTCAATTTGGCAGCCATTTGTCAAATCCAGACCAAAAGGGTTTATTTTCCTGTAAGGAAAACAAAAAGGAACAGAAAGGGGTGAGCTTTGCGCTCAATGATGGTACCGAAACTATTAGCAGAAAAATCATGGCATTTCAACATTAACAAATCAGATACACATGCCAGAATGTAAAGCAAAGGAACCAATGATTCAAATCAAGAAGATACGGTAGCTCTCAGGAGCAAATTTCCAGCGCAATACTTGATCCAAACCGGTTGACTCTCCGTCAACGTATATAGAACCAATGCGTCCGTAGACCCCTCTTATCACCGAATTCCGTCCACCAAACACCCTTTTACCGGGCCCGCTCACCTCAAACGAACAAAAATGGTAATACTCGAGTATACCGGAATCAAGGGTCTCAATACCCAAAAATCCCCGAACAGACTACCGTGGTTCGTTATCTAATCGTCCAGGCCCTTGCCGGCCCGACTCGAATAACTTAGCCACAGGATTGAGCTCATAGGTCATAGAAATCCGAACAGATGCAGACACAGATAACGGATTCAGATACAGATACAAAATAGCAGATTCAGATAGCAGAGTCAGACGGCAGATTCAGATAGGCACTCAAAATTGGCATATGAACAGATAGAAGAACGAGTGTGATAAAGTACACCCTCGTCTCAAACAAATTTAACAGATTGCAGAGCAGAAATCAAGTTAGACAGCAATGGAGGGGAGTGGTACACTCACCGGCTCAACTTCAAAAGTTTTTACTTCAGATTGGCCTTAATCGCCAAGAAACCCTAAAATAACCAAAATAAACCAATTGAAGGTTTCACATCCGTAATCGAGTAAACACAATGCACATGAGGCTCGACTACTAGTCGTATGCCTCGCCAAATAATTACTAATGCAAGGGTACAAAACATAATTTTTTGGGAACAAAAAGATAGCATAAAGACCTAGGTTCAAAACCCAAAAGCCCTTTTTATTTCTACTCAAAAGGCAGATCCAACTTAAAGGAACCAAACGGCCTAGAAAATCGGGCAGCACCTCCCCTAAAATTCTTACTTTTTCCAGCCATTAAGGCCTTCATTATTCCCTCGAATCAGTCCCAACATCTCACACAAAATTCACCTCATTTCCAAAAGCCATTCACTAGGCCCAAAGTAAAAGTTAACTAGGAAATGACCGGAATAAAAGTAAACCTTAAAACACACAAACAAGTACAATGAGACTCGATAACGCGTCATAAAGCCATGCCAACCACAACCCCAATAAGGTTTCATATGCATATATAAGCATTATAGCAAGCCAGAAAATCAGGAAATGTAGCCATCTTGGCCATAACAACAAAAACAGTTTTACCTTCATTATGCGGTAATGGCACAAATTGCACTACGCTTATCGGATGAGGGTGTAAGACCCACCATCTCGAACCTAAAAGACAGGGCTACAACAATGTAGAAGGCCACTCAGTCCAAATCCTAGCACAACTAGGTCAAATATGCAGAATACCAAACCAGAACCGTAATTGCAGGTTTACAAATCACACTATGCTGTAATCAGTACAACTCAGTCTATACAGGTCCAAATGCAGAAATTCCAAAGGCATATGATAGCTAGGAGATCAAGCTACATTTCATCAGAAGATACCAACAACAAAATCCAAAAAAATCCCAGCCAAAACAACCCATTTCAGACGCAGTTCGCACATTCTGATCAACCCAGAACAGCAATAGTAAAATCGACATATCTCACTCTACACTACTCCAAATGACCAGAAATTTTACAGGCACCTCAAAAACATCAATACCTAAAACTTTCACGTTTTAAGCAAAGGCCAATTCGGCCTCTAACCATATGATACAAAACCGGACAGAAAAGGGGGTTATGAAACCCTAACTTCCTCAAATTCCTTCCAAACCCAAAATTGGTTGCAATTATCAATAATTCACACCTACTAGAGTCATTATAGGCCATTTCCAATCATCATACAAGGCCACAACATCATGATCATATTAAACCAGAAAAATCACCAATAAATTGTAAACTTCACCATTTCATCCAAAAACAAGAATTAAATCACAAAATTCAACACTTTAGCTTCCACTAAGCACAACTCTAGCTTCATTAAGTGTAGGGGAAAGTTCATATACCACTCACCTAGTAAACAAGAGAGGGAGAGTTGTAGGACACCTTAGCTTTTCCAAAAAACTTCACCAAATCACTCACTAGCACCAAATGGAGGGATTTTATGGAGTAGAAACTAGATCAAGCAAGTGTTTTGGAGGATTTGAGCTAGATAATTGCCAAACTTTGAAGAGGTTTTTCTTCCTTCTTTGCTAGAGAGAGAATCGGCCAAGAGGTTGAAGACAAGAATGAATTTTGTGTGATTTTTTTTGAGATATTTAAGCAATTGGTCAAAAGTCAAGAAAATGAATAGTAAGTCATAAGCTATTTCCAATACAATGGTGACACTTGTCACCTCCATTAATGCAATCCTATCTTTTCTTTTTCCTCTCACATCAATCACTTCACATCCTCTACTTATCTCTTAACACCCGATAAATTTCACACAGTATCCGGAATTTAACCTAATTGGCCGAATTTTCCCGAACTTTTCGCACTAGTGGGTCCCACGTCCATTATATACTCTTAGTTTCTCAAAAACTAACCGATACTAGAAAAATCATTTAAAAGCTATATTTACTCATAAAATTTATTTGCACAATTTTTCGAATAAAGAAAAGGTGGAAAAACGTATAATTAAAAGAAATTAAAACCTAGAAATTAAGAAAATTACGGGTCCTCACAACCAGGATCTATAAAATCTAACGTAAACGGCGGATCGTACCTTCTACGTCCTCAGATGAGTCAGGGGCTTGATGTGACTCTAGGGAATACACCCGAGTTGACACCTTCGGTCCAGTCCCTTCCCCCTTTGACTGGTAAGAGTTAATCTTGGTTGATTGTCGATTTCCACTTCCTTCTCGAGATAGGCCTGGGCAATTAGCGATTTCATGATCTGCACTCCCGCAACGTAGATATTTTCTTCCTTTCTTCCAGCAGACATCCTCCGTGTGATTTGGCTTTCCACAGTACCCGCAAGGACCATGGGAAGCAGAGCCCGAGCCTCTCTGTGAAGCATCACTTGACATTCTAGGAAATCTTAACCCTCCAGTTCCCTTTCTGAGCTTGGGAGGTGTACTCGTATCTTCTTGTCCCATGCTACTTTCAGGAATAGCTCTTTTCCTCGCCTGAAAGGTTCTAACTTGTAATCTTGCGCTTTCAACTCGTTGAGCTTTTTCCACTGCGTCACTAAAGGCATTCATTTGGCTACAGCCAGATCCTTCTGAATTTCAACATTTAAGCCCTGGACAAAACGCCTTATCCTCCTTTGCTCAGTCACAATTAGCTCGGGAGCGAACTTAGACAACCTAGTGAACTGGCTCTCATGTTCGGCAACAGTCTGAGCTCCCTGGCGAAACCTAATGAACACGTCTTCTTTCTTTTCTTGAATTAGGGGTGGGAAATACTTCGCGTTGAACTCTATCATGAAGCTCGCACACGTCCTCGGTGTTTGTGCTCTTTCCCATTTCAATCTTATTACATTCCACCAAGAACGGGCTGCTCCCTCTAGTTAGAAGACAGCAAATGTCACCTGTCTCTCCTCAGTATAGTGCAACGCCGCAAAAAATCAATCATCTTCTCTAGCCACCGCTCGGCCACATCAGGGTCTGGTCCTCCAAGGAATTTCGGTGGGGAGAACTTCTGAAATCGTTCGAGGGCCCTATCCTCCCCCTCTATATGGTTACCAGGGTTTCCAGGTTGAGGAATAGGGTTTTGGCCCTGATGCTCTACTACGTGAGCTAAACGATCAGTCATGCGCTAGATAGCCGCAACTACCTGAACATTAGGATCCACTCCTGGTTCAAGATTGGGTTCAGGCATTGGTTCCCGATTTCCCCCTTCATTCAAGGGTTGCCTACGTCCACAGCCCCGGCCTCGTCCACTACGAGTTCCTTCCATTGGATTAACTAATCTAGACTCGAAGTATGAATACAATATACAAACTAGCGAGGTCAGTCAGTCAGAAATATATAATACGTCCGCATCAATTCAAAAGCAAATATACACATAACACGACTATATCAAACAAATCACACAGTAACAGTCAGTCAGATACAAGCAAAGGAAATCCTATGAAAGTAAGGGGATCATTCAATAGTACATACTACGAACTAGACCAAGAGTACAAAAGTAACTAACGAAAAGCTTTTCCCCCCCCTAGGGTTCCATCCGTAATCTACAAGAAATCACAATTTATCTCCTAGGCAGGGTTAATGTGAGGACTCGTAAAAACTATTATTTTATGCCTAATTTATGGCTTAATAAATTATTTAATTGGATTTTATTTCCAAGGAATATTTTCTAGTCTTATTAGACCTAAATACATGGTAATATAACTTCGTTATATTTTTAAAATGATTCGTTTCAAAAATTAATTTCCTAGAGCGCGTTTCGTAAAAATAGTGAATAGTACTTGGAGATTTTATCCGCGTAGTAGCACAATAAGCTTGGAATATTGGAGACTTGTACTATGGTCCTAAAATAGGTAATTTTATGAATAAATATTCAAGTGATAGTTAGTAGTGCAATCGTTATAAGAATTTTCGAAAGTTTCGCGTTATAGCGGTAAAATTGACGGTACGCGTTTTCACACGCGCGACTTCATTTGAGGGACTTTAGACCCTTATTTCGAGACAATTAAGAGTGAATAATAATTACAAGAATATATATGCCTTGGAGGTTTAGTGCACTAGTGAACCAAACGCGCGAGAAAAATCGAGTCCAAACGCACCCTAAATTGCACTATTTCAAGTTGACTTTGAGGTGCATTTTGCACCACACAAAGAATCTTCCTTTGGAAGCCAATTGCATCAGCACTCTCTCTCTCTTCACCTCACTTGGCCGAACAACAAGAAGGAGAAGAGCTCTCCATTGTCTTCATTTTTCATCTTCAATCCATGCACTAAAATCCACCCAAATCACACCAAACTTGGAGATCTCTTAGCAAACCACTTGGAGACTACATCTAGCTAAGGAGGAAGGGAACTCTCACGGTTTCTTGGAGCTTCAAGAGGGCCGAAAATTCTGACCTTGCAAACCAAAGGAGTAGGTAATGATCAACCCTTGGATTCTTATCTTATGGAGATTATATGACAAGATTAAGCTCATGCATGCAATTAGTTACTTGATTATGGTGTAGAAATGTGATTGTGGGCTCTTGGAATTCCCACACTTGGGTTGTTGTTGCTGATGTGATAATTAATGGTGATTATAATGTTGGTTTAGTGATTATTATGATGCATTAGTGGTGGGTAATTAGTAGGAACTTCATTGGGTGTAAGAAGCTAAATTTTCCCGATTTTGCCCCTGCCATGTTCGGCCATTTCCAGGCCAATTTTTAATGGTTTAATGGCTTGAATTGGATGTTTGTAGGATGTATTAGATGTGTGAAAAATTTCATCCAAAAATAATGAGGTTTGAATAGGCAAATGAATTTTTGTTCGAAACCAGCAAATCTGGAAATCTGTCCCGTATTGCACTGTCCAGCATTGGCATTTTGGCCATAACTCTGTCCTCGGATGTCGAAATCATGTGCCGTCGGTGGCGTTTGAAACTAGACATTCCTAGCTTTAATTTGGTATAAAATTCACGTTCTGATTCCTTGTGAGAAAGCCGAACCAAATGTTTTAAGTTCGCTGTCCTGTTGCTCTGTTCGTCTGGAATGAAGTGTGCAGGCAGCAACTTGATGCCCGAATTTGAACCAGATGGGTGCCGAATTTGGAAACGATTTCTTCTATGATATTTTAAATCTATGAATGTATTTTCCAACGGCGTAAGCCATGCTCGATTTCGAGCTATATTGACTGATTTGTGACTGAAACAAGTGGACTGCTCTGTTTTGGAAAACCATGATGTTTGGACTGGTTTGGAACCAAATCTTGGAGTGAACTTGTTAGTTGATGTTTTTGATATTAAACACTTACCAAAGATATTATGGGTGTATCTTAGACCCTTATTTCACAAATGAACCATGGTTGGATAACTTTCTTGGTTAAACGATTGGAAATTTGGAAAATGAAAGTCCAAGGCAGATTGCCTTAGGATTTTTCTTGAACTTCGGTTGGCTCATTAACTACCTTGCCGAAGGTATTTTTCCCCGAAAATCGATAGAGAGATACTTTCCATATAGTATTGAAATACTGCCAATTTTGGTACCAATTCAAGTTCGTTTCGATACCCAATTAAATTACTAAAGTTAGAGGTTCAAATCTGGAAAATTCTCATCCAGTCTTGAATTTGCTCAACTTTGAGCTACCGTATCTCGGTACTCGAAACTCCGATTCTTGATCCGTTTGTTTTTTTATACACCTCACTTGCAACATTAATTGAGCTGCAAATTTCAGAGGCCGGTTTGCAACGTGTGAATCGTGCCGAATTTTCAAAGTTGGCCGAAATCCAACTTAATGCTGCCTTGAAACCAAGTCTGCACCTTCAAGCCAATTTTTGAACACTTTCCACTTCGATTCATGGAAAAGCATCTTCTAGGAACTTATAGTACTTTCTAAGAGGTTTCCAACGGTATAAAGTTTTCCAATTTTCGACTTGTACCGAGTGAGTTACGATTTTTCAAAGATTCATAATAAAGCTGAAAATTTTCCAATTTCAAAGAAATAGAGTTTTTCAAGAACTCTTTACTCTTTTGATATTATCTAAACGTTTTGCCCACGATTTTCATGATAAAAACTCAACTAATATTATACTTCATAAAACGCAAGTTGAACCTCGATTTACGAGTAATTGAGGTTCATTTTTGTGAAATATTCCTTAGATCGTACTAATGTACAATCTTGCTTGATAATTGAGATACTTGAGTAATTATCCACTATTAAATGCCAGGCGCACAAGGAGACCTTCAAGAGGATCTCACCGTGGACACTTGAACTCCCAGAAAATAATTCTTATTGAATTGCTCGGTGAGTGTCAAGTGTATGAATTTGATACTTGCTTATTTGTGATACTTGTTGGGAGTTTTAAAAATAAGGGCGGGTGCGTACTTTATCGCACTCGTTCTAATTTCAAATGAATGAATGAATGAATGAAATGTATTGAATGAATGAATGAATGCAATGTCATGTCATGAATGCTTGTGTCGTTGGAGTGAATCTCCTCGACTACCAAATGAATGGGGGACGCCCAAACTCATAGGCCGTCCTTAGACTCGAGCCGGCAATGGGCTTGGTCGGGAACTTGGGCGAGCCATGAGATTATAAGCTCGACCTAATAAGAGGTCTTGCTTGGCATACTCGTCGAGTATCGCCCTAAAAATAGACTTGTGGGCCCTTGGGGTGTACGGTGGACGGAGGAAAGTAAGTGGTGATCTACGGAAATGGAAATACCGACCTGGTTGACAGGAGGGTCAATGCGGGAAGGTATACGAATGACAACGGCAGATCAAGTGGAATTTAGCTCCTGAGAGCTACTATATCCTTGAATTGTTTCTGATTACTTTTCCTGTTTGAATAATTGATTATTGAAAAGACATGGCTTTATTTATTAAAGTTGGGATTGTTATTTGATTACGTGCTTGCATGTGTGTTCTTGGCCTCACGAGCGTTTAGCTCACCCTATAGTTTTGTTTTCCTTAACAGGACCGACTCTTGGAGAAATATGGAGAAACCATCCGTTGTAATTTTGTTAAGACTCCTGTTATATATTTTGACTAGGCCCGGGTTTGGGTTGTACTTTTGGAAATTGAAAACTTGAAATGTTTGGGCCCTGATGTGTACTTTGAATTGAAGTCGTTTCATGATTTCCCGATGTACTGGTTATACATTAAGTGACTTATTAAGCTTGAACGCTTCCGCATTATTGTATTCATGTTGCTCTCATCGAAGTGCTTAATTCGGTTTTAAATTGAATGGAATTGCTTGAGTCCTGGCGAGAGCTGGGCAGGCGTCCGCGGATACCCTTTGGTCCGCCTTAGGGAGATGTGGGGCGTCACAGTTGGTATCAGAGCTTAGGCTTCAGATCTCTGTAGCGTATCCTAGGCTTAAAGTTTAGGATGCCTGACTGTGGGATTAATTTGGATATTATGTGACAAGGATCTATTGTATCTTAGGGGTTAAAGAAATTTATTATTTGGGAGTTCTTATTTGGGACTTGCAGAAGAAACTGAGGAATTAGGTGATGTTATATTGAAGGAAGATTTGGGATGAGAGATTTGTAGTGAAAGATTGGATGAATTTGAATTATCATTATATTTGTAAGTGTGGAAAGAATTGAGATAATTATTAGTACTGGCTATGGAGGGTAAGAGACCGAGATTTGATAGTCAAACTCCATGTGTGATGATTTTGAACCAAGATAAAAGTACAAAGGAATAAAATGTATTTTTCGCCCACATATCTTCTAAAGATATTCTGCTTTGAAAATTTAAAGAAAAACTAGGATGTACTAGTTTTATTTGTAAGCGATGAGTGGAAGTAAGATATATGTGCTTTAAATATGTGTAATTTTCCGATTTTGGTAAAAGGGTGAGTTTTACTTGAATTTCACATTTGAAAATTTGTGAATAACTAATGAGTTGTTGAACTTTGTATATGATGGGTTAATACAAGATTAACATTTTCTAAACTAAGTTTTCCCCCTTGATTGTATATTGGTGTAATCTCACACTTGAATTTGTCCATGCTTTACATGAAGAAAAATATATCTATATATCCTGAGTTTTCGAAAGAATGGCAAGCTTATGTTTAATAATGTGAATCCTGAACTTGATAAGATTTTTGATTACTTGAAATACTCTTCTTATGTTTTAAAATTCTTGACTTTCAAGAAGAGTGAGCCAATTTTAAATGTACGGACTGAGGCAACTTTGAGATATAGAGAGCAACTGCATTCAAGAGTACAAGTTAGTGTGAATTGATTTGGTTTCCATTCGACACGTAAGGTAGTAAGTTGTACTTATTCTTGGGTTTGAACTTGGAGCTTGAAACTTTAATTACAAAACCCTAAGACTGGTTATTTTGGAGATGATGGTGTTCCGACTGGTGGCTGGTTATTAAAGATTTTGAACTTCGAATGGATAATCTTGGTTTTAGCTTGCGTTATGGCTTTATTGGATCTAATTTCGTAAAGGCGTGTGATCTGATTGAAATTAGTGATGTCTGGACCCTTTGGGTTAACTATGGACTTAGAAAGGGGTAGTGCACGCTGTGAGGCCTTTTGTATCCTGCTTGTATGTACTTCTATATTTTTGTAGCACTTAATTGCCTATGTGCAATATTGGACATATTGGTCTTGTTTTGTAACTTCTAACCGTGTTATAACTTTTGATACATGTAACGAATCATGACCTGATTTTAAATGTGTTTGCAACTTGTATACGCAATGTGCTCTTTATGCTTAGCTATGCCTTTTCCTGTGCTTATAGACTTTTCTTAAGTAGGGTAGCAGGAACGAGAAAAGGGGACCGTGACCGAGGGCTTAGACAACCCTGTACTTGTGAGACAAATTGATAGACAGTTTCATATAATTTAATAGGTCCCTAGTACCGAATATGAATCGAACATAAACCCGAAGCTCCGATCTACTAGTGTATAATGGATTAACCTAGCTAGAAACTTGGTGAGCTTTTCTTGTGCGCAACATATGTTATGATTGGTTCTGTGCCAGTATTTCAATCTTAGGAAGTTTGAACTCCGAAAGTATTGCAGTGGGTTGGTAAGAGAACTCGAACTGCCTGAAACCGATTAGACTGAGCTTACTTGAGACTTGAACCTGTTTAGGCTAGTGTGCTCTTGCGTATCCTCAATGGACCTAATTTGACTGAATATATGGAATGTGGACTTGAATTTTGTGACTGTTTAAGAATGTGAATTGCTGGACAGAGGTTAGGCCAGTGTGTTCTTACTCGTACTCATGACCCTTGAATTTGAACTTGAACTTGCACTTGAACTTGAACTTATACTTTTGTTCGTACTCATGCACCATGAACCTGAAGTATTTGGCTCTGCTTTGACCCTACTCTTGAACTTATTCGTACTGGTGTGGTTGTAGACCGGCTACTACTCTTCTGTAGCGGTTGAACTGAAACTCTCTGGTGGGGCATTGCTTGTTGTGTTGTCCAGCACCACCAGGGATGAACTTTTGATTTGAAGCTTCGCTATATCCTGAATTTCTTCCAAATGTCTGGGACTTTATGTCCGACTTCAAGCCTTTTGCCTGTTTTATCTGATTACGCGATTAATTCCCTATTGGACCATGACTATTTGATAGGTTGGATTGGTGTGATATGTAATACTTGAACCTGATAAGTGATTATTATATAAGCCATGCTCTACTGGATGTAAGGGGTAAGTTAGCCTCGTCTGCACTTATTTCGGGAATTCGGGCTAGAAAATTGTTAAGTAAAGGAGCTCAAGGGTATTTGGCTTTTCTTATTAATACCCTTAGCGATAAGGTGAATCTGGAAGACACACCGGTGGTGAAAGAATTTTCCGATGTTTTTCCTGAAGAATTGGAGTCTTTACCCCCGGAACGGGAAATAGCTTTTAAAATTGATTTAGCTCCGGGAACAGCACCTATATCAAGGACACCATACAGGATGGCTCCGGCTGAGTTGAAGGAGTTGAAGTTACAATTACAGGATTTGTTGGAACGGGGTTTTATTCGAGAGAGTGATTCCCCGTGGGGAGCCCCAGTTTTGTTTGTAAAGAAGAAAGATGGGAGTTTGAGGTTATGTATAGATTATCGAGGCTTAAATGATGTTACGATTAAGAATAAATACCCACTACCCCACATTGATGAACTGTTTGACCAACTGCAAGGGGCGGTAGTGTTTTCAAAGTTGGATCTAAGGCAAGGTTACTATCAATTGAGGATTTTGGAGAAGGATATACCTAAGACTGCTTTTAACTCGAGGTATGGGCACTTCGAGTTTGCAGTGATGCCTTTTGGGTTAACCAATGCACCTGCCGCTTTCATGGATTTAATGCATAGGGTTTTTAAGCCTTACTTGGACCAACTTGTGGTGATATTCATTGATGACATTTTGGTGTATTCTAAGAATGTAAAAGATCATGAGAAAACATTTGAGTATTGTTTTACAAATCTTGAGGGAACATCAGTTATACGCTAAGTTTAGCAAGTGTGAATTCTGGCTAAAGGAAGTGACTTTCCTAGGACATATAATTTCTAAGGATGGGATTAAAGTGGATCCAGCTAAAGTGGAAGCTGTTTCGAAATGGAAACGACCGGAAAACCCAACGGAAGTTCGGAGTTTTATAGGATTGGCAGGGTATTACCGGAGATTCATCCAGGATTTTTCGAAAATCGCTGGACCTATGACTGAGTTGACCAAGAAAAATGGAAAGTTTATTTGGAATTCTAAGTGTGAAGGAAGTTTTCAGGAGTTGAAAAGACGGTTGACTAGAGCGCCTGTTCTAGCTCTACCAAATGGACATGATAGTTTTGTGGTTTACACCGATGCATCTAAGGAAGGTTTGGGATGTGTTTTGATGCAAAATGATAAAGTGATAGCTTATGCCTCCAGAAAGTTGAAACCGCATGAAGGAAATTATCCGACCCATGATTTGGAGTTAGCGGCTGTGGTCTTTGCTTTGAAGAAATGGAGACACTATTTATACGGAGTGACATTTGAGGTTTTTACCGATCACAAAAGCCTTAAGTACTTATTTTCTCAGAAGGAACTGAATTTGAGGCAACGTAGATGGATGGAATTTCTGGAAGATTATGACTGCATTATTAAGTACCATCCTGGGAAGGCCAATGTAGTGGCCGATGCTTTGAGCCGTCAGGTACAGATGGCTGGATTGATGGTTAAGGAATTTCGATTGTTGGAGGAAGTTAGCTATTGGAATCCTCGATTGGAACCAAGGAAAGTACTTTTGGGGAATATTGTGATAACCTCCACT
Source organism: Coffea eugenioides (assembly GCF_003713205.1). Lineage (NCBI taxonomy): Eukaryota > Viridiplantae > Streptophyta > Magnoliopsida > Gentianales > Rubiaceae > Coffea > Coffea eugenioides. The sequence continues at coordinate 3,621 of NW_020863375.1, read as the reverse complement.
TTATTGGGACGTATTAAGGAATCTCAGGAAAAGGACCCTGAAATGCAAAAGTTGGTGGAGAAAGTCAAGATGGGAGACCAGACCGATTTCACTTTGGGATCAGATGGAATATTGAGATTTCGAAATCGGGTGGTTATGCCAAAGGATGAAGGACTTAGAAAAGAAGTTTTGGAAGAGGCACACCGATCAAAGTTTACAGTACATCCAGGAGGGAACAAAATGTACCAAGACTTGAAAGGTCTATATTGGTGGAAAAATATGAAGAAGGAAATTGCCCAATTTGTCCAGACATGCTTGGTTTGTCAACAGGTTAAAGCCGAACATCAGAAACCATCTGGGCTTTTGCAACCTCTAGAAATACCTGAGTGGAAATGGGAAAATATTACCATGGATTTTGTATCAGGCTTACCAAGGACACAGAGAGGCCATGATGCCATTTGGGTAATAGTAGATAGATTGACTAAATCGGCTCATTTTCTGCCAATTAATATGAAATATCCATTGGAGAAGTTGGCCAAATTGTACTTGGATGAGATTATCAGACTACATGGTATACCTGTGAGTATTGTGTCAGATAGGGATCCAAGATTTGCTTCGAGGTTTTGGCAAAAGATGCAAGAAGTGTTGGGGACTAAGTTGAACTTTAGTACCACCTATCATCCCCAGACTGATGGACAATCTGAAAGAACAATTCAAACTCTTGAGGACATGTTGAGGACTTGTGTACTGGACTTTGGAGAGAATTGGAGTAAGTTTTTGACTTTAGTGGAATTTGCCTATAACAATAGTTTCCACTCTTCTATTCAAATGGCTCCATACGAAGCACTTTATGGTCGGAAGTGTAGATCCCCAATTTGTTGGGATGAAGTAGGTGAACGGAAAATCTTAGACACGACTACTGTATCTTGGATTGAGGAGGCTAATGAGAAGGTGAAATTGGTACGGCAAAGAATTCAAACCGCTCAGAGTAGACAAAAGAGTTATGCCGACAATCGGAGGAAGGATTTGGAGTTCACTGTTGGAGATATGGTATTTCTCAAGATTACGCCTTTAAAAGCAAGTTTGATGTCCGGAAAAGGGAAGAAACTACAACCAAGGTTTGTAGGGCCTTATAAGATTATTCAGCGAGTTGGGAATGTAGCCTATAAGCTGGAATTACCACCGAGTTTATCTCGTATTCATAACGTGTTTCATGTGTCCATGCTTAAGAAGTATCATCCAGACCCCTCTCATGTTTTACAACCGGAGAATATTGAGATTGATGAAACCCTAACCTATGAGGAGAGACCGGTAAAACTTCTGGATCGAAAGGTGAAGGAATTGAGGAACAAGCAGATACCACTAGTGAAAGTTTTATGGAAGAACCATGGAGTAGAGGAAGCAACATGGGAAGTTGAAGAGACAATCAGGGAGAAGTATCCAGACTTGTTCATCAACCAAGGTAAATTTCGAGGACGAAATTTTCTTAAGGGGGAGAGGATGTGAGGACTCGCAAAAACTATTATTTTATGCCTAATTTATGGCTTAATAAATTATTTAATTGGATTTTATTTCCAAGGAATATTTTCTAGTCTTATTAGACCTAAATACATGGTAATATAACTTCGTTATATTTTTAAAATGATTCGTTTCGAAAATTAATTTCCTAGAGCGCGTTTCGTAAAAATAGTGAATAGTACTTGGAGATTTTATCCGCGTAGTAGCACAATAAGCTTGGAATATTAGAGACTTGTACTATGGTACTAAAATAGGTAATCTTAAGTATAAATATTCAAGTGATAGTTAGTAGTGCAATCGTTATAAGAATTTTTCGAAAGTTCGCGTTATAGCGGTAAAATTGACGGTACGCGTTTTCACACGCGCGACTTCATTTGAGGGACTTTAGACCTTTATTCCGGGACAATTAAGAGTGAATAATATTTATATTAACATGAGTGCATTAGAGGTTTAGTGCACTAGTGAACCAAACGCTCGAGAAATCGAGTCCAAACGCACCCTAAATTACACTATTTCAAGTTGACTTTGAGGTGCATTTTACACCACACAAAGAATCTTCCTTTGGAAGCCAATTGCATCAGCACACTCTCTCTCTCTTTACCTCACTTGGCCGAACAACAAAGAGGAGAAGAACTCTCCATTTGTTCTTCATTTTTCATCTTCAATCCATGCACCCAAATCACCTCCAAATCACACCAAACTTGGAGACCACTTAGCAAACCTCTTGGAGGTTGGATTTAGCTAACAAAAGGCTGCATCTTCACGGTTTCTTGGAGCTTCAAGAGGGCCGAAATTTTCTGGTCTTGCACACCCAAGGAAGAGGTAATGATCAACCCATGAATTCTTGTCTTTTGGAAGTTATATGGCAAGATTAAGCTCATGCATGCACTTAGTTACTTGATTATGGTGAAAAATGTGAATGTGGGCTCTTGGTATTCCCACACTTGAGTTGTTGTTGCTGATGTGATGATTAATGGTGATTATATTGTTGGTTTAGTGATTATTATGATGCATTAGTGGTGGGTAATTAGTAGGAACTTCATTGGGTGTAAGAGGCTAGAACTTCCGATTTTACCCCTGCTATGTTCGGCCATTTCCAGGCCAATTTTTAATGGTTTAATGGCTTGAATTGGATGTTTGTAGGATGTATTAGATGTGTGAAAAATTTCATCCAAAAATAATGAGGTTTGAATAGGCAAATGAATTTTTGTTCGAAACCAGCAAATCTGGAAATCTGTCCCGTATTGCACTGTCCAGCGTTGGCATTTTGGCCATAACTCTGTCCTCGGATGTCGAAATCATGTGCCGTCGGTGGCGTTTGAAACTAGACATTCCTAGCTTTAATTTGGTATAAAATGCACGTTCTGATTCCTTGTGAGCAAGCCGAACCAAATGTTTTAAGTTCGCTGTCCTGTTGCTCTGTTCGTCTGGAATGAAGTGTGCAGGCAGCAACTTGATGCCCGAATTTGAACCAGATGGGTGCCGAATTTGGAAACGATTTCTTCTATGATATTTTAACTCTATGAATGTATTATCCAACGGCGTAAGCCATGCTCGATTTCGAGCTATATTGACTGATTTGTGACTGAAACAAGTGGACTGCTCTGCTTTGGAAAACCATGATGTTTGGACTGGTTTGGAACCAAATCTTGGAGTGAACTTGTTAGTTGATGTTTTTGATATTAAACACTTACCAAAGATATTATGGGTGTATCTTAGACCCTTATTTCACAAATGAACCATGGTTGGATAACTTTCTTGGTTAAACGATTGGAAATTTGGAAAATGAAAGTCCAAGGCAGATTGCCTTAGGATTTTTCTTGAACTTCGGTTGGCTCATTAACTACCTTGCCGAAGGTATTTTTCCCCGAAAATCGATAGAGAGATACTTTCCATATAGTATTGAAATACTGCCAATTTTGGTACCAATTCAAGTTCGTTTCGATACCCAATTAAATTACTAAAGTTAGAGGTTCAAATCTGGAAAATTCTCATCCAGTCTTGAATTTGCTCAACTTTGAGCTACCGTATCTCGGTACTCGAAACTCCGATTCTTGATCCGTTTGTTTTGTTATACACCTCACTTGCAACATTAATTGAGCTGCAAATTTCAGAGGCCGGTTT
>NW_020863374.1:0-17996 GCF_003713205.1 Coffea eugenioides | reverse complement strand
TCCAACGGCCATTAGTGCCATTTGGGTCAACTCTTCTTTTTCTCTTTTTGAATTGCATTCATCCCATGTAATTTTGCAATCTCCTCTTGAACATCTCTTGTTGAAGATCTTCTTGAAACTTTTGATGTGAGGAGTTATATCATTGTCCACTTCCATGATTTCATTACCCATGAAGGATGGGTTATCCCCCACTTGAGATGCTTTAAAAGCTATGTCTCTCTTATACATTCTTGCATTTTCTTCCTCTTGCACTTTGAATTTCAGCTTTAATTCATAAGAGGTTAGGGTATCCACAAGAGATTCAATGGACATAGAATTTAAATCCTTTGCCTCTTCTATAGCATTTATTTTGTTTTCCCATTCTTTTGGCAAGGCATTCAAAATCTTTCTATTTTTCTCACCCAAAGAATATTCTTTTCCAAGCAATTTAAGATCTTCAATAATGTCACAAAATCTACTACACATCTCATCAACATTTTCAAGAGGATGCATTTTAAAAAATTCATATTGAGAAACAAGCAAAGATTTCTTTTGTTCTTTAATATCTTGGTTACCTTCATGAAATACACACAATTTATCCCAAATATCTTTAGCTGATTTACAACCTTTAATCCTACTAGATTCATTTACATCTAATGCATTGTACAATATACACATGGCCTTGGCATTCAAAGAAAGGTATCTTTTGTCTTTTTCATTCAATTCTTGTCTAGTCTTTAATCTACTCAAATTGGTGGTAGAGTCAACTATTCTAGCTTCATAAGGACCATCTTCTACCACATACCATAATTCAATATAAACGGATTGTAAGAAAATCATCATTCTTTGTTTCCACATGCTAAAATGAGAACCATTAAACATAGGTGGTCTATCAATAGATTGCCCTTCTAAAAAGGAAACTTTTATGGTTGCCATGATCTTTACTCCAAGCCGATTGAGCTTAGTCTCAAGGAGACCAAGCTCTGATACCAATTGTAAGTGCCCGGGGCAACCCAATGAGTACAAACAAATTCACAATGATGCACAAAGATATATCAAATTTAAGCACAATAAAGAAAACTTAATTAAAGAGAAAGGATAAGAAATGCAAACCAAATATCAAACCAATAGCCTCTTCAATAGATGGCGATGCTAACCAAGATGTACAAGTGAAGGCTCACTTCTTCCTCACCCCAAACACTCTTTGGTTGAGCCAAGGAGTTTTACAACTATTATAATTAACCCTCAACAACCTACACTTGAAAGATCACTCACCCAATTAAGAACTATTTTATACAAATGAGGCAACCTTCACCAAGGTTTTACCACTTCAAGTGATAGGTTCACCTTCACCAAGGTTTTACTCCTCCTAGAGAATAACCTTCACTTGAGCAACCTCACAACCCAACTTCCCCAACCCCTTATACAACCAACAAAGAATCTTTCTACTCAAAAATCTCACTTGTAAGCTTGTATATTGTGTTGGCAAAAGTCCCGTGTCTTCTTGTGCTTTGGGGTGTTTATAGAAGGTGAGAAATGGCTCCAAAAGGCTCTCCAACGGTCAAATATTAAATGCTGTCAAAACTAGCCGTTGGCCTGTCGGACATTCGAACCACCTGTCGGACGTCCGAACCCTGCGTCCAAACCACCTGTCGGACGTCCGAACCCTGCGTCCGAATGTCGTCAGAGAGTCATCAAATCTTTGCGAAATTTCTCGGACGTCCGATGCGATTGATGTGCGTCCGAGGGGTGCGTCCGATCCTTCCGGACGTCCGATGCTTCCTCACGAGCGTCCGACAGAATATCCTTCCTGATGTTCTTCATCCTTTCGGACGTCCGATAGCTTCCTTTCGGACGTCCCACATGAGTGCCCTGTTTTTGCTTCTTCTTTTGTGCCACAAGAATCTGTTCTAACAAATTGCTCACATAAAATAATTAGCCCAAATCTACATTTTGGTTTGTTAATCATCAAAACCAAGGATTGATCGACCAAGGTCAACAATGGATTATCTCCTGTATAGTTTGAGTTTTAATTGAGGACTGTAGTGAACGACTGAATCCCGGCGAGAACTTGGCAGGCGGCCCGCCGAACCCTTTGGTTCGCCTTAGGGTGAGGTGGGGCTATCACAGGTGGTATCAGAGCTTAGGCTTCAGATCTCTGTAGTGTATCCTAGGCTTAAAGTTTAGGATGCCGGACTGTGGGTCTGGTTTGACATATTAGTGATTTCTTGTAGGAATGAAAATCTGACAAGTGGGATTAGAGTAACTCTTCGTGCTTGCTTGGAAATGCTTGTTTGACTTTTGAGGGATATCTTGACTTGATTAGTATGAGTTGGAATGTCGAGGACGACATTCTTTCAAGGGGGGGGGTCTGTGACGCCCGAAAGAAAAGAAAAGGGAAATTTTATTTATTTATTTATTTATTTTTCCGTGTGCATTTTTCTTACTTTATTTTATTATCAAAATTTTCCAGAGACTTTTATAAATGAATATAGTTTTCCAATCGTTTTTCTAGTATAAATTAGTTCATGAGAAATAAAGAGTGTATATTGGACGTGGACCCGCTAGTGGCGTTAAGTTCGATAAATTCGACCAATTAGGTTATGTTTTGTATACCGGGATTAATATACTAGGTGTTAAGAGATAATTAGAGATTACCCGTATGGATGGGTGTTGGAGAGACAAAAGGATAGCTATGCATTAAAGAGGTGACAAGTGTCACTTTGTGATTCAAGTTGGACTTTTGACCATCTTAGCTCAACTTTACTAAAACCAAAATTTGACCAAAAATCAAGCCATTTTCTCCTTCTTATGGAAGAAACTTTGAGAGCAAGAGAGAGAGAAAAATCTTCATCTTTCACTCCAATCTTGAGTTCTAACCGATAGAATTGCAAATTACTCCATAAAAGTTGTTTACTAAGGAGATCCCAAGGTGTTTGTGGAGCTAATTTGGGAAGAAGAACTCTAAACCATCACCTTTCTTGAGATTTCAAGGTATCATGTCTAGCAATCCATTCTTTGTTCTTAACAATGGTTTATTAGTGACTTGTGTTGGCTTAAGAGGTGATTTTATGGAAGATTTCTTGGATTAAAGTGAAGTTAGTTAAATTTCTATTTTTTTTGGGGATTTTTCTGCTTTCCTATGATGGATATGGTTGGCCTTGAATTGATGGTTCTAAATGGTATTAAATAGCTCTCTTGTGCGTTAATTGCGGAAAATTTCAGTTCTGTGCGGAAATTCCAGGTTTAGGTTTTACATTTGCCCTGTTCTGGCCGGATTTATTTGGGCATGTTAGAAGCTGAATCAGGCTTAGGTTAAAACATGAAAGTTGTGGCAAATGGTGTTAACTATTTCCTGCAAAATTTCAGCTTAATCCGAGCACTGTAGCATGTGAAACGACTGATATACCCTTGACTGCCCGTGAACCCTATCTCGCGCCCAGATTTCTATTTCGTGCAAACTTCCTTTTTTGACCCTGAAAATGCATGATTTGGCTTTGCAGGTCTTCATAAGAAATGTAGGGTTGTGTTTTGGCTTGGAAACGCCATAAGATTCATTTCAATCCGATAAGTGTAGCTTCAGTTATGGATATTTTGCCGAAAGGTGTATTTGATAGTCTATGATGTGTATGTGGTTGATTTGAGATGAAATGGTGTTGCTTGTAGGATGGAAAAGTAAGGAAATTAAGGGGATATGCTGTCCGATCTTTGAAAGCATTTGATTGCTTTGAGTTTGAGTTGAAGGGCTTGGATTTGGGTAAGACAATGATATATGATGGATGGTTCCTAAGCCGTGGAGGTGAGTGACCCGAAACTGTTTCCAAAGCTACTTATGAATTGTTTCTTGCATTATTTACTCGATTGCATATCATGTGTGCTTGCATGTGAGTTCATGACATGATTTGGCTTAAATGAGTTCTTGGGAAGTCTTCGGCTTAGAACCAACGTCTCCACCACGGTTTACTGTTTACCTGGAGCAAATGGCTCCCTATTCCTGTTTCACTGTTTATTGTTAACTGATCAATTTGAGCGTTGGCCGTCTAAGTACCATGATTTCACTGACTCACGAGAGCAATAAACAAATATTTGATTACTGATTCATGACATCATTGAAATGAACTATTATGAAACTGATTTGATTACTGATTTGACTGGTTACTCACTGAGCTTCTAGCTCACTCCAAAAATATTTTATTCCCCTGCATAGGGCTCGTGGCGAAGGAAGGCTTGTAGTACTTATTCACGTGACTGGATGGATTGTCTCATGTATAGTTTGAGTTTTAATTGAGGACTGTAGTGAACGACTGAATCTCGGCGAGAACTTGGAAGGCGGCCCGCCGAACCCTTTGTTTCGCCTTAGGGTGAGGTGGGGCTATCACAAGTGGTATCAGAGCTTAGGCTTCAGATCTCTGTAGTGTATCCTAGGCTTAAAGTTTAGGATGCCGGACTGTGGGTCTGGTTTGACATATTAGTGATTTCTTGTAGGAATGAAAATCTGACAAGTGGGATTAGAGTAACTCTTCGTGCTTGCTTGGAAATGCTTGTTTGACTTTTGAGGGATATCTTGACTTGATTAGTATGAGTTGGAATGTCGAGGACGATATTCTTTTAAGGGGGGGAGTCTGTGACGCCCGAAAGAAAAGAAAAGGGAAAATTTCTTTATTTATTTTTCCGTGTGCATTTTTCTTACTTTATTTTATTATCAAAATTTTCCAGAGACTTTTATAAATGAATATAGTTTTCCAATCATTTTTCTAGTATAAATTAGTTCATGAGAAATAAAGAGTGTATATTGGACGTGGACCCGCTAGTGGCGTTAAGTTCGATAAATTCGACCAATTAGGTTATGTTTTGTATACCGGGATTAATATACTAGGTGTTAAGAGATAATTAGAGATTACCCCTATGGATGGGTGTTGGAGAGACAAAAGGATAGCTATGCATTAAAGAGGTGACAAGTGTCACTTTGTGATTCAAGTTGGACTTTTGACCATCTTAGCTCAACTTTACTAAAACCAAAATTTGACCAAAAATCAAGCCATTTTCTCCTTCTTATGGAAGAAACTTTGAGAGCAAGAGAGAGAGAAAAATCTTCATCTTTCACTCCAATCTTGAGTTCTAACCGATAGAATTGTAAATTACTCCATAAAAGTTGTTTACTAAGGAGATCCCAAGCTGTTTGTGGAGCTAATTTGGGAAGAAGAACTCTAAACCATCACCTTTCTTGAGATTTCAAGGTATCATGTCTAATAATCCATTCTTTGTTCTTAACAATGGTTTATTAGTGACTTGTGTTGGCTTAAGAGGTGATTTTATGGAAGATTTCTTGGATTAAAGTGAAGTTAGTTAAATTTCTATTTTTTTTGGGGATTTTTCAGCTTTCCTATGATGGATATGGTTAGCCTTGAATTGATGGTTCTAAATGGTATTAAATAGCTCTCTTGTGCGTTAATTGCGGAAAATTTCAGTTCTGTGCGGAAATTTCAGGTTTAGGTTTTACATTTGCCCTGTTCTGGCCGGATTTATTTGGGCCTGTTAGAAGCTGAATCAGGCTTAGGTTAAAACATGAAAATTGTGGCAAATGGTGTTAACTATTTCCTGCAAAATTTTAGCTTAATCCGAGCACTGTAGCATGTGAAACGACTGATATACCCTTGACTGCCCGTGAACCCTATCTCGCGCCCAGATTTCTATTTTTGTGGAAACTTCCTTTTTTGACCCTGAAAATGCATGATTTGGCTTTGCAGGTCTTCATAAGAAATGTAGGGTTGTGTTTTGGCTTTGAAACGCCATAAGATTCATTTCAATCCGATAAGTGTAGCTTCGGTTATGGATATTTTGCCGAAAGGTGTATTTGATAGTCTATGATGTGCATGTGGTTGATTTGAGATGAAATGGTGTTGTTTGTAGGATGGAAAAGTAAGGAAATTAAGGGGATATGCTGTCCGATCTTTGAAAGCATTTGATTGGTTTGAGTTTGAGTTGAAGGGCTTGGATTTGGGTAAGACAATGATACATGATGGATGGTTCCTAAGCCGTGGAGGTGAGTGACCCGAAACTGTTTCCAAAGCTACTTATGAATTCTTTCTTGCATTATTTACTCGATTGCATATCATGTGTGCTTGCATGTGAGTTCATGACACGATTTGGCTTAAATGAGTTCTTGGGAAGTCTTCGGCTTAGAACCAACGTCTCCACCACGGTTTACTGTTTACCTGGAGCAAATGGCTCCCTATTCCTGTTTCACTGTTTATTGCTAACTGGTCAACTTGAGCGTTGGCCGTCTAAGTACCATGATTTCACTGACTCACGAGAGCAATAAACATACATTTGATTACTGATTCATGACATCATTGAAATGAACTATTATGAAACTGATTTGATTACTGATTTGACTGGTTACTCATTGAGCTTCTAGCTCACCCCAAAAAAATTTTATTCCCCTGCATAGGGCTCGTGGCGAAGGAAGGCTTGTAGTACTTATTCACGTGACTGGATGGATTATTTCCTGTATAGTTTGAGTTTTAATTGAGGACTGTAGTGAACGACTGAGTCCCGGCCAGAACTGGGCAGGCGGGCCGCCGAACCCTTTGGTTCGCCTTAGGGTGAGGTGGGGCTATCACAGGTGGTATCAGAGCTTAGGCTTCAGATCTCTGTAGTGTATCCTAGGTTTAAAGTTTAGGATGCCGGACTGTGGGTCTGATTTGACATATCAGTGATTTCTTGTAGGAATGAAAATCTGACAAGTGGGATTAGAGTAACTCTTCGTGCTTGCTTGGAAATGCTTGTTTGACTTTTGAGGGATATCTTGACTTGATTAGTATGAGTTGGAATGTCGAGGACGACATTCTTTTAAGGGGGGGAGTCTGTGACGCCCGAAAGAAAATAAAAGGGAAATTTTCTTTATTTATTTACTTATTTTTCCGTGTGCATTTTTCTTACTTTATTTTATTATCAAAATTTCCCAGAGACTTTTATAAATGAATATAGTTTTTCAATCGTTTTTCTAGTATAAAATAGTTCATGAGAAATAAAGAGTGTATATTGGACTTGGACCCGCTAGTGGCGTTAAATTCGATAAATTCGACCAATTAGGTTATGTTTTGTATATCGGGATTAATATACTAGGTGTTAAGAGATAATTAGAGATTACCCCTATGGATGGGTGTTTGAGAGACAAAAGGATAGCTATGCATTAAAGATGTGCCAAGTGTCACTTTGTGATTCAAGTTGGACTTTTGACCATCTTAGCTCAACTTTACTAAAACCAAAATTTGACCAAAAATCAAGCCATTTTCTCCTTCTTATGGAAGAAACTTTGAGAGCAAGAGAGAGAGAAAAATCTTCATCTTTCACTCCAATTTCTTACTCCAATCTTGAGTTCTAACCGATAGAAATGCAAATTATTCCATAAAAGTTGTTTACTAAGGAGATCCCAAGGTGTTTGTGGAGCTAATTTGGCAAGAAGAACTCTAAACCATCACCTTTCTTGAGATTTCAAGGTATCATGTCTAGCAATCCATTCTTTGTGCTTAACAATGGTTTATTAGTGACTTGTGTTGGCTTAAGAGGTGATTTTATGGAAGATTTCTTGGATTAAAGTGAAGTTAGTTAAATTTCTATTTTTTTTGGGGATTTTTCTGATTTCCTATGATGGATATGGTTAGCCTTGAATTGATGGTTCTAAATGGTATTAAATAGCTCTCTTGTACGTTAATTGCGGTTATTTGCGGAAAATTTCAGTTCTGCGCGGAAATTCCAGGTTTAGGTTTTATATTTGCCCTGTTCTGGCCGGATTTATTTGGGCATGTTAGAAGCTGAATCAGGCTTAGGTTAAAACATGAAAGTTGTGGAAAATGGTGTTAACTATTTCCTGCAAAATTTCAGCTCAATCCGAGCACTGTAGCATGTGAAATGACTGATATACCCTTGACTGCCCGTGAACCCTATTTCGCGCCCAGATTTCTATTTTCGTGGAAACTTCCTTTTTTGACCCTGAAAATGCAGGATTTGGCTTTGCAGGTCTTCATAAGAAATGTAGGGTTATGTTTTGGCTTTGAAACGCCATAAGATTCATTTCAATCCGATAAGTGTAGCTTCAGTTATGGATATTGTGCCGAAAGGTGTATTTGATAGTCTATGATGTGTATGTGGTTGATTTGAGATGAAATGGTGTTGCTTGTAGGATGGAAAAGTAAGGAAATTAAGGGGATATGCTGTCCGATCTTTGAAAGCATTTGATTGCTTTGAGTTTGAGTTGAAGGGCTTGGATTTGGGTAAGACAATGATATATGATGGATGGTTCCTAAGCCGTGGAGGTGAGTGACCCGAAACTGTTTCCAAAGCTACTTATGAATTGTTTCTTGCCTTATTTACTCGATTGCATATCATGTGTGCTTGCATGTGAGTTCATGACATGATTTGGCTTAAATGAGTTCTTGGGAAGTCTTGGGCTTAGAACCAACGTCTCCACCACGGTTTACTGTTTACCTGGTGCAAATGGCTCCCTATTCCTGTTTCACTGTTTATTGTTAACTGATCAACTTGTGCGTTGGCCGTCTAAGTACCATGATTTCACTGGCTCACGAGAGCAATAAACATACATTTGATTACTGATTCATGACATCATTGAAATGAACTATTATGAAACTGATTTGATTACTGATTTGACTGGTTACTCACTGAGCTTCTAGCTCACTCCAAAAATATTTTATTCCCCTCCATAGGGCTCGTGGCGAAGAAAGGCTTGTAGTACTTATTCACGTGACTGGATGGATGTAAGTGCCCGGGGCAACCCAATGAGTACAAACAAATTCACAATGATGCACAAAGATATATCAAATTTAAGCACAATAAAGAAAACTTAATTAAAGAGAAAAGATAAGAAATGCAAACCAAATATCAAACCAATAGCCTCTTCAATAGATGGCGATGCTAACCAAGATGTACAAGTGAAGGCTCACTCCTTCCTCACCCCAAACACTCTTTGGTTGAGCCAAGGAGTTTTACAACTATTATAGTTAACCCTCAACAACCTACACTTGAAAGATCACTCACCCAATTAAGAACTATTTTATACAAATGAGGCAACCTTCACCAAGGTTTTACCACTTCAAGTGATAGGTTCACCTTCACCAAGGTTTTACTCCTCCTAGAGAATAACCTTCACTTGAGCAACCACACAACCCAACTTCCCCAACCCCTTATACAACCAACAAAGAATCTTTCTACTCAAAAATCTCACTTGTAAGCTTGTATATTGTGTTGGCAAAAGTCCCGTGTCTTCTTGTGCTTTGGGGTGTTTATAGAAGGTGAGAAATGGCTCCAAAAGGCTCTCCAACGGTCAAATATTAAATGCTGTCAAAACTAGCCGTTGGCCTGTCGGACGTTCGAACCACCTGTCGGACGTCCGAACCCTGCGTCCGAACGTCGTCAGAGAGTCATCAAATCTTTGCGAAATTTCTCGGACGTCTGATGCGATTGATGTGCGTCCGAGGGGTGCGTCCGATCCTTCCGGACGTCCGATGCTTCCTCACGAGCGTCCGACAGAATATCCTTCGTGATGTTCTTCATCCTTTCGGACGTCCGATAGCTTCCTTTCGGACGTCCCACATGAGTGCCCTGTTTTTGCTTCTTCTTTTGTGCCACAAGAATCTGTTCTAACAAATTGCTCACATAAAAACATTAGCCCAAATCTACATTTTGGTTTGTTAATCATCAAAACCAAGGATTGATCGACCAAGGTCAACAATCTCCCCCTTTTTGATGATGACAAACAAAATGAAGATTTCTTTGATCAAATAAGTTCAAATAAAACTCCCCCTTAGAAAAAGCCAACATACAAAGAAATTTCAATAAATCCTACTCCCCCTTTTGACATCAATCAAAAAGCAAACTCCCCCTTTATTTTCCAAATCAAGACCATATAGAAAGACAAAACTTTCATGATACCAATTGTAATTTTTTATAGGGTTCTTGGGAGTTAGTACAACATGATCTAGCAATCCACATGGATTTCATACCTTTTCTCATATTTTTCTTTACATAGCAATCATTTTGCATATGTCCAAATTGACAACAAAAGTGACACATGATAGAAGTATTTTGCACATAAGTGGATTTAATGCAACTAATTTTCTTACTTCTTATCATATCAAACTTATTTGTGCCTTGAAAAGATTTGCTTTCTTTTGTTTGAGAAAACTTTTGTTTTTCATTTTGGAGAAACTCGTTCAAGTCATTAATTCTTTTCTTTAACAAATTTTGTTCCTCCAACATTTTTTCATAAAACTTTGTTTTCTCTTCCAACTTCCTTTTCAAATTATTTTTGCAATCAAAAACACTTTTTTGATTTTTTAAATCATCATTTTCCATTCTCAAACATTTGTTTTCCTGAAAAAGTTTGGAGTTTTCTTCCAACAAATCATTTATTTTTGTTTTCAAATCTTTATTTTTAGCATAAGATTTTCTCAAACTTTTATGCATTTTAATCATAAGAATTTTCACATCATCATCTTCATTATCTTCATCACAAGAAGAGTGATAAGAATTTACCTCATCTTCTCCAAAGGCCATTAGTGCCATTTGTGCCAACTCTTCTTTTTCTCTTTTTGAATTGCATTCATCCCATGTAATTTTGCAATCTCCTCTTGAACATCTCTTGTTGAAGATCTTCTTGAAACTTTTGATGTGAGGAGTTATATCATTGTCCACTTCCATGATTTCATTACCCATGAAGGATGGGTTATCCCCCACTTGAGATGCTTTAAAAGCTATGCCTCTCTTATACATTCTTGCATTTTCTTCCTCTTGCACTTTGAATTTCAGCTTTAATTCATAAGAGGTTAGGGTATCCACAAGAGATTCAATGGACATAGAATTTAAATCCTTTGCCTCTTCTATAGCATTTATTTTGTTTTCCCATTCTTTTGGCAAGGCATTCAAAATCTTTCTATTTTTCTCACCCAAAGAATATTCTTTTCCAAGCAATTTAAGATCTTCAATAATGTCACAAAATCTACTACACATCTTATCAACATTTCAAGAGGATGCATTTTGAAAAATTCATATTGAGAAACAAGTAAAGATTTCTTTTGTTCTTTAATATCTTGATTACCTTCATGAAATACACACAATTTATCCCAAATATCTTTAGCTGATTTACAACCTTTAATCCTACTAGATTCATTTACATCTAATGCATTGTACAATATACACATGGCCTTGGCATTCAAAGAAAGGTATCTTTTGTCTTTTTCATTCAATTCTTGTCTAGTCTTTAATCTACTCAAATTGGTGGTAGAGTCAACTATTCTAGCTTCATAAGGACCATCTTCTACCACATACCATAATTCAATATAAACGGATTGTAAGAAAATCATCATTCTTTGTTTTCACATGCTAAAATGAGAACCATTAAACATAGGTGGTCTATCAATAGATTGCCCTTCTAAAAAGGAAACTTTTATGGTTGCCATGATCTTTACTCCAAGCCGATTGAGCTTAGTCTCAAGGAGACCAAGCTCTGATACCAATTGTAAGTGCCCGGGGCAACCCAATGAGTACAAACAAATTCACAATGATGCACAAAGATATATCAAATTTAAGCACAATAAAGAAAACTTAATTAAAGAGAAAGGATAAGAAATGCAAACCAAATATCAAACCAATAGCCTCTTCAATAGATGGCGATGCTAACCAAGATGTACAAGTGAAGGCTCACTTCTTCCTCACCCCAAACACTCTTTGGTTGAGCCAAGGAGTTTTACAACTATTATAGTTAACCCTCAACAACCTACACTTGAAAGATCACTCACCCAATTAAGAACTATTTTATACAAATGAGGCAACCTTCACCAAGGTTTTACCACTTCAAGTGATAGGTTCACCTTCACCAAGGTTTTACTCCTCCTAGAGAATAACCTTCACTTGAGCAACCTCACAACCCAACTTCCCCAACCCCTTATACAACCAACAAAGAATCTTTCTACTCAAAAATCTCACTTGTAAGCTTGTATATTGTGTTGGCAAAAGTCCCGTGTCTTCTTGTGCTTTGGGGTGTTTATAGAAGGTGAGAAATGGCTCCAAAAGGCTCTTCAACGGTCAAATATTAAATGCTGTCAAAACTAGCCGTTGGCCTGTCGGACATTCGAACCACCTGTCGGACGTCCGAACCCTGCGTCCAAACCACCTGTCGGACGTCCGAACCCTGCGTCCGAATGTCGTCAGAGAGTCATCAAATCTTTGCGAAATTTCTTGGACGTCCGATGCGATTGATGTGCGTCCGAGGGGTGCGTCCGATCCTTCCGGACGTCCGATGCTTCCTCACGAGCGTCCGACAGAATATCCTTCCTGATGTTCTTCATCCTTTCGGACGTCCGATAGCTTCCTTTCGGACGTCCCACATGAGTGCCTTGTTTTTGCTTCTTCTTTTGTGCCACAAGAATCTGTTCTAACAAATTGCTCACATAAAAAAATTAGCCCAAATCTACATTTTGGTTTGTTAATCATCAAAACCAAGGATTGATCGACCAAGGTCAACAATGGATTATCTCCTGTATAGTTTGAGTTTTAATTGAGGACTGTAGTGAACGACTGAATCCCGGCGAGAACTTGGCAGGCGGCCCGCCGAACCCTTTGGTTCGCCTTAGGGTGAGGTGGGGCTATCACAGGTGGTATCAGAGCTTAGGCTTCAGATCTCTGTAGTGTATCCTAGGCTTAAAGTTTAGGATGCCGGACTGTGGGTCTGGTTTGACATATTAGTGATTTCTTGTAGGAATGAAAATCTGACAAGTGGGATTAGAGTAACTCTTCGTGCTTGCTTGGAAATGCTTGTTTGACTTTTGAGGGATATCTTGACTTGATTAGTATGAGTTGGAATGTCGAGGACGACATTCTTTTAAGGGGGGGAGTCTGTGACGCCCGAAAGAAAAGAAAAGGGAAATTTTCTTTATTTATTTATTTATTTTTTCGTGTGCATTTTTCTTACTTTATTTTATTATCAAAAATTTTCCAGAGACTTTTATAAATGAATATAGTTTTCCAATCATTTTTCTAGTATAAATTAGTTCATGAGAAATAAAGAGTGTATATTGGACGTGGGACCCGCTAGTGGCGTTAAGTTCGATAAATTCGACCAATTACGTTATGTTCTGTATACCGGGATTAATATACTAGGTGTTAAGAGATAATTAGAGGTTACCCCTATGGATGGGTGTTGGAGAGACAAAAGGATAGCTATGCATTAAAGAGGTGACAAGTGTCACTTTGTGATTCAAGTTGGACTTTTGACCATCTTAGCTCAACTTTACTAAAACCAAAATTTGACCAAAAATCAAGCCATTTTCTCCTTCTTATAGAAGAAACTTTGAGAGCAAGAGAGAGAGAAAAATCTTCATCTTTCACTCCAATCTCGAGTTCTAACCGATAGAATTGCAAATTACTCCATAAAAGTTGTTTACTAAGGAGATCCCAAGGTGTTTGTGGAGCTAATTTGGGAAGAAGAACTCTAAACCATCACCTTTCTTGAGATTTCAAGGTATCATGTCTAGCAATCCATTCTTTGTTCTTAACAATGGTTTATTAGTGACTTGTGTTGGCTTAAGAGGTGATTTTATGGAAGATTTCTTGGATTAAAGTGAAGTTAGTTAAATTTCTATTTTTTTTGGGGATTTTTCTGCTTTCCTATGATGGATATGGTTGGCCTTGAATTGATGGTTCTAAATGGTATTAAATAGCTCTCTTGTGCGTTAATTGCGGAAAATTTCAGTTCTGTGCGGAAATTCCAGGTTTAGGTTTTACATTTGCCCTGTTCTGGCCGGATTTATTTGGGCATGTTAGAAGCTGAATCAGGCTTAGGTTAAAACATGAAAGTTGTGGCAAATGGTGTTAACTATTTCCTGCAAAATTTCAGCTTAATCCGAGCACTGTAGCATGTGAAACGACTGATATACCCTTGACTGCCCGTGAACCCTATCTCGCGCCCAGATTTCTATTTCGTGGAAACTTCCTTTTTTGAGCCTGAAAATGCATGATTTGGCTTTGCAGGTCTTCATAAGAAATGTAGGGTTGTGTTTTGGCTTGGAAACGCCATAAGATTCATTTCAATCCGATAAGTGTAGCTTCAGTTATGGATATTTTGCCGAAAGGTGTATTTGATAGTCTATGATGTGTATGTGGTTGATTTGAGATGAAATGGTGTTGCTTGTAGGATGGAAAAGTAAGGAAATTAAGGGGATATGCTGTCCGATCTTTGAAAGCATTTGATTGCTTTGAGTTTGAGTTGAGGGGCTTGGATTTGGGTAAGACAATGATATATGATGGATGGTTCCTAAGCCGTGGAGGTGAGTGACCCGAAACAGTTTCCAAAGCTACTTATGAATTGTTTCTTGCATTATTTACTCGATTGCATATCATGTGTTCTTGCATGTGAGTTCATGACATGATTTGGCTTAAATGAGTTCTTGGGAAGTCTTCGGCTTAGAACCAACGTCTCCACCACGGTTTACTGTTTACCTGGAGCAAATGGTTCCCGATTCCTGTTTCACTGTTTATTGTTAACTGATCAATTTGAGCGTTGGCCGTCTAAGTACCATGATTTCACTGACACACGAGAGCAATAAACATACATTTGATTACTAATTCATGACATCATTGAAATGAACTATTATGAAACTGATTTGATTACTGATTTGACTGGTTACTCACTGAGCTTCTAGCTCACTCCAAAAATATTTTATTCCCCTCCATAGGGCTCGTGGCGAAGGAAGGCTTGTAGTACTTATTCACGTGATTGGTTGGATTATCTCCTGTATAGTTTGAGTTTTAATTGAGGACTGTAGTGAACGACTGAATCCCGGCGAGAACTTGGCAGGCGGCCCGCCGAACCCTTTGGTTCGCCTTAGGGTGAGGTGGGGCTATCACAGGTGGTATCAGAGCTTAGGCTTCAGATCTCTGTAGTGTATCCTAGGCTTAAAGTTTAGGATGCCGGACTGTGGGTCTGGTTTGACATATTAGTGATTTCTTGTAGGAATGAAAATCTGACAAGTGGGATTAGAGTAACTCTTCGTGCTTGCTTGGAAATGCTTGTTTGACTTTTGTGGGATATCTTGACTTGATTAGTATGAGTTGGAATGTCGAGGACGACATTCTTTTAAGGGGGGAGTCTGTGATGCCCGAAAGAAAAGAAAAGGGAAATTTTCTTTATTTATTTTTCCGTGTGCATTTTTCTTACTTTATTTTATTATCAAAATTTTCCAGAGACTTTTATAAATGAATATAGTTTTCCAATAGTTTTTCTAGTATAAATTAGTTCATGAGAAATAAAGAGTGTATATTGGACGTGGACCCACTAGTGGCGTTAAGTTCGATAAATTAGACCAATTAGGTTATGTTTTGTATACCGGGATTAATATACTAGGTGTTAAGAGATAATTAGAGATTACTCCTATGGATGGGTGTTGGAGAGACAAAAGGATAGCTATGCATTAAAGAGGTGACAAGTGTCACTTTGTGATTCAAGTTGGACTTTTGACCATCTTAGCTCAACTTTACTAAAACCAAAATTTGACCAAAAATCAAGCCATTTTCTCCTTCTTATGGAAGAAACTTTGAGAGCAAGAGAGAGAGAAAAATCTTCATCTTTCACTCCAATCTTGAGTTCTAACCGATAGAATTGTAAATTACTCCATAAAAGTTGTTTACTAAGGAGATCCCAAGCTGTTTGTGGAGCTAATTTGGGAAGAAGAACTCTAAACCATCACCTTTCTTGAGATTTCAAGGTATCATGTCTAGCAATCCATTCTTTGTTCTTAACAATGGTTTATTAGTGACTTGTGTTGGCTTAAGAGGTGATTTTATGGAAGATTTCTTGGATTAAAGTGAAGTTAGTTAAATTTCTATTTTTTTTGGGGATTTTTCATCTTTCCTATGATGGATATGGTTAGCCTTGAATTGATGGTTCTAAATGGTATTAAATAGCTCTCTTGTGCGTTAATTGCGGAAAATTTCAGTTCTGTGCGGAAATTTCAGGTTTAGGTTTTACATTTGCCCTGTTCTGGCCGGATTTATTTGGGCCTGTTAGAAGCTGAATCAGGCTTAGGTTAAAACATGAAAATTGTGGCAAATGGTGTTAACTATTTCCTGCAAAATTTTAGCTTAATCCGAGCACTGTAGCATGTGAAACGACTGATATACCCTTGACTGCCCGTGAACCCTATCTCGCGCCCAGATTTCTATTTTTGTGGAAACTTCCTTTTTTGACCCTGAAAATGCATGATTTGGCTTTGCAGGTCTTCATAAGAAATGTAGGGTTGTGTTTTGGCTTTGAAACGCCATAAGATTCATTTCAATCCGATAAGTGTAGCTTCGGTTATGGATATTTTGCCGAAAGGTGTATTTGATAGTCTATGATGTGCATGTGGTTGATTTGAGATGAAATGGTGTTGTTTGTAGGATGGAAAAGTAAGGAAATTAAGGGGATATGCTGTCCGATCTTTGAAAGCATTTGATTGGTTTGAGTTTGAGTTGAAGGGCTTGGATTTGGGTAAGACAATGATACATGATGGATGGTTCCTAAGCCGTGGAGGTGAGTGACCCGAAACTGTTTCCAAAGCTACTTATGAATTCTTTCTTGCATTATTTACTCGATTGCATATCATGTGTGCTTGCATGTGAGTTCATGACACGATTTGGCTTAAATGAGTTCTTGGGAAGTCTTCGGCTTAGAACCAACGTCTCCACCACGGTTTACTGTTTACCTGGAGCAAATGGCTCCCTATTCCTGTTTCACTGTTTATTGCTAACTGGTCAACTTGAGCGTTGGCCGTCTAAGTACCATGATTTCACTGACTCACGAGAGCAATAAACATACATTTGATTACTGATTCATGACATCATTGAAATGAACTATTATGAAACTGATTTGATTACTGATTTGACTGGTTACTCATTGAGCTTCTAGCTCACCCCAAAAAAATTTTATTCCCCTGCATAGGGCTCGTGGCGAAGGAAGGCTTGTAGTACTTATTCACGTGACTGGATGGATTATTTCCTGTATAGTTTGAGTTTTAATTGAGGACTGTAGTGAACGACTGAGTCCCGGCCAGAACTGGGCAGGCGGGCCGCCGAACCCTTTGGTTCGCCTTAGGGTGAGGTGGGGCTATCACAGGTGGTATCAGAGCTTAGGCTTCAGATCTCTGTAGTGTATCCTAGGTTTAAAGTTTAGGATGCCGGACTGTGGGTCTGATTTGACATATCAGTGATTTCTTGTAGGAATGAAAATCTGACAAGTGGGATTAGAGTAACTCTTCGTGCTTGCTTGGAAATGCTTGTTTGACTTTTGAGGGATATCTTGACTTGATTAGTATGAGTTGGAATGTCGAGGACGACATTCTTTTAAGGGGGGGAGTCTGTGACGCCCGAAAGAAAATAAAAGGGAAATTTTCTTTATTTATTTACTTATTTTTCCGTGTGCATTTTTCTTACTTTATTTTATTATCAAAATTTCCCAGAGACTTTTATAAATGAATATAGTTTTTCAATCGTTTTTCTAGTATAAAATAGTTCATGAGAAATAAAGAGTGTATATTGGACTTGGACCCGCTAGTGGCGTTAAATTCGATAAATTCGACCAATTAGGTTATGTTTTGTATATCGGGATTAATATACTAGGTGTTAAGAGATAATTAGAGATTACCCCTATGGATGGGTGTTTGAGAGACAAAAGGATAGCTATGCATTAAAGATGTGCCAAGTGTCACTTTGTGATTCAAGTTGGACTTTTGACCATCTTAGCTCAACTTTACTAAAACCAAAATTTGACCAAAAATCAAGCCATTTTCTCCTTCTTATGGAAGAAACTTTGAGAGCAAGAGAGAGAGAAAAATCTTCATCTTTCACTCCAATTTCTTACTCCAATCTTGAGTTCTAACCGATAGAAATGCAAATTATTCCATAAAAGTTGTTTACTAAGGAGATCCCAAGGTGTTTGTGGAGCTAATTTGGCAAGAAGAACTCTA
>NW_020863373.1:0-15792 GCF_003713205.1 Coffea eugenioides | reverse complement strand
TTGACGAAGAAGCAGAAATATAAAGCAATCGTTCGCGACGGAGCTAAATTACCTACAGGATAAAGAACGAATAGGAAATTTCGATTTCGAAACAAAAAAGAGAGGGGTGCAACTCGAGGACTTCCCAGGGGGTCACGCATCCTAGTACTAGTCTCGCCCAAGCACGCTTAACTTCGGAGTTCTGATGGGATCCGGTGCATTAGTGCTGGTATGATCGCCCCCGCCATGTTCCTTTCGCTTTATTCTTTTAAACCACCCCGTGCTGCGAAACAGTGTGGCTTTTCTAGACCGAAATTCATTTTAAGCTTCAATTCAAGCATTTTCCTCTTATCCTTTTACTTATTTACTTTATATTTTTTTTTGTTATTGATTTGCACCCTATTTTTTTCCCTCATTCCGCAACTCTAAATTTTCATGAAATCAATCCTTCACGCTTGCGGTGATATATTTGCGCCGACAAATTTGAGCGACGATCCGGGCTTTGATCGAGCAATACCGTTCCTGATTTGTCTCGCGCCTTTAGACCCGCCTTCATGCTTCGACAAGAAGCAAAATATAAAGCAATCGTTCTGACGGAGCTAAATTACCACAGGATAAAGAACGAATAGGAAATTTGGATCTTCGAAACAAAAAAAAGAGGGGTGCAAGCACGAGGACTTCCAGGGGTCAGGTAATTTCTAGTACTAACTCTCGCCGTAAGCAGGGCTTAACTTGGAGTTCTGAAATGGGAATCCGGGTGATTAAATGCTGGTATGATCGCACCCGCCATTTTCCTTTCGCTTTATTCCTTTAACTACCCAGTCCTGCCGAAGCAGTGTGGGAGCCTTTCTAGACGAAATCATTTTAAGCGTCAATTCAAGCATTTTCCTCTTATCCTTTTATTTATTTACTTTATATTTTTTTTGTTATTGATTTGCACCTTATTTTTTTCCCTCATCCCGCAACTCTAAATTATCATGAAATCAATCCTTCACGCTTGCGGTGATACATTTGCGCCGACAAATTTGAGCAACGATCCGGGCTTTGATCAAGCAATACCGTTCCTGATTTGTCTCGCGCCTTCAGACCCGCCTTCATGCTTCGACAAGAAGCAAAATATAAAGCAATCGTTCCGACGGAGCTAAATTACTACAGGATAAAGAACGAATAGGAAATTTGGATTTCGAAACAAAAAAGAGAGGGTTGCAACTCGAGGACTTCCCAGGGGGTCACCCATCCTAGTACTACTCTCGCCCAAGCACGCTTAACTTCGGAGTTCTGATGGGATCCGGTGCATTAGTGCTAGTATGATCGCACCCGCCATGTTCCTTTCGCTTTATTCTTTTGAACCACCCCGTGCTGCGAAACAGTGTGGCTTTTCTAGATCGAAATTCATTTTAAGCTTCAATACAAGCATTTCCTCTTATCCTTTTATTTATTTACTTTATATTTTTTTTTGTTATTGATTTGCACCCTATTTTTTTCCCTCATCCCGCAACTCTAAATTTTCATGAAATCAATCCTTCACGCTTGCGGTGATACATTTGCGCCGACAAATTTGAGCGACGATCCGGGCATTGATCGAGCAATACCGTTCCTGATTTGTCTCGCGCCTTCAGACCCGCCTTCATGCTTCGACAAGAAGCAAAATATAAAGCAATCGTTCCGACGGAGCTAAATTACTACAGGATAAAGAACGAATAGGAAATTTGGATTTCGAAACAAAAAAAAGAGGGGTGCAACACGAGGACTTCCCAGGGGGTCACCCATTCTAGTACTACTCTCGCCTAAGCACGCTTAACTTCGGAGTTCTGATGGGATCCGGTGCATTAGTGCTGGTATGATCGCACCCGCCATGTTCCTTTCGCTTTATTCTTTTAAAATACCCCGTCCTGCGAAGCAGTGTGGCTTTTCTAGAACCGAATTAATTTTAAGCGTCAATTCAAGCATTTTCCTCTTATCCTTTTATTTATTTACTTTATATTTCTTTTTGTTATTGATTTGCACCCTATTTTTTTCCCTCATCCCGCAACTCTAATTATCAATGAAATCAATTCTTCACGCTTGCGGTGATACATTTGCGCCGACAAATTTGAGCGACGATCCGGGCTTTGATCGAGCAATACCGTTCCTGATTTGTCTCGCGCCTTCAGACCCGCCTTCATGCTTCGACAAGAAGCAAAATATAAAGCAATCGTTCCGACGGAGCTAAATTACTACAGGATAAAGAACGAATAGGAAATTTGGATTTCGAAACAAAAAAAAGAGGGGTGCAACACGAGGACTTCCCAGGGGGTCACCCATTCTAGTACTACTCTCGCCTAAGCACGCTTAACTTCGGAGTTCTGATGGGATCCGGTGCATTAATGCTGGTATGATCGCACCCGCCATTTTCCTTTCGCTTTATTCCTTTAAACTACCCAGTCCTGCGAAGCAGTGTGGCTTTTCTAGACCGAAATTCATTTTAAACGTCAATTCAAGCATTTTTCTCTTATCCTTTTATTTATTTACTTTATGTTTTTTTTTGTTCTTGATTTGCACCCTGTTTTTTTCCCTCATCCCGCAACTCTAAATTATCATGAAATCAATCCTTCACGCTTGCGGTGATAAATTTGCGCCCACAAATTTGAGCGACGATCCGGGCTTTGATCGAGCCGTACCGTTACTGATTTGTCTCGCGCCTTCATACCCGCCTTCATGCTTCGACAAGAAGCAAAATATAAAGCAATCGTTCCGACGGAGCTAAATTACTACAGGACAAAAAACGAATAGGAAATTTGGATTTCGAAACAAAAAAGAGAGGGGTGCAACACGAGGACTTCCCAGGGGGTCACCCATCCTAGTACTATTCTCGCCCAAACACGCTTAACTTCGGAGTTCTGATGGGATCCGGTGCATTAGTGCTGGTATGATCGCACCCGCCATTTTCCTTTCGCTTTATTCTTTTAAACCACCCCGTGCTGCGAAACAGTGTGGCTTTTCTAGACCGAAATTCATTTTAAGCTTCGATTCAAGCATTTTCCTCTTATCCTTTTATTTATTTAATTTACATTTTTTTTGTTATTGATATGCACCTTATTTTTTTCCCTCATTCCGCAACTCTAAATTATCATGAAATCAATCCTTCACGCTTGCGGTGATACATTTGCGCCCACAAATTTGAGCGACGATCCGGGCTTTGATCGAACCGTACCGTTCCTGATTTGTCTCGCGCCTTCAGACCCGCCTTCATGCTTCGACAAGAAGCAAAATATAAAGCAATCGTTCCGACGGAGCTAAATTACTACAGGATAAAGAACGAATAGGAAATTTGGATTTCGAAACAAAAATGAGAGTGCAACACGAGGACTTCCCAGGGTGTCACCCATCCTAGTACTACTCTCGCCCAAGCACTCTTAACTTCGGAGTTCTGATGGGATCCGGTGCATTAGTGCTGGTATGATCGCACCCGCATTGTTCCTTTCGCTTAATTCTTTTAAAATACCCCGTCCTGCGAAGCAGTGTGGCTTTTCTAGACCGAAATTAATTTTAAGCGTCAATTCAAGCATTTTCCTCTATCCTTTTTATTATTTAGCTTTATATTTCTTTTTGTTATTTGATTTGCACCTATTCTTTTTTTCCCTTCAATGCCGCAACTCTAAATTATCATGAATCAATTCTTCCACGTTGCGGTGATACATTTGAGCCGACAAATTTGAGCGACGATGCCCGGGCTTTGATCGAGCAAATACCGTTCCTGATTTGTCTCGCGCCTTCAGACCCGCCTTCATGCTTCGACAAGAAGCAAAATATAAAGTAATCGTTCCGACGGAGCAAAATTACTACAGGATAAAGAACGAATAGGAAATTTGGATTTCGAAACAAAAATGAGAGTGCAACACGAGGACTTCCCAGGGGGTCACCCATCCTAGTACTACTCTCGCCCAAGCACGCTTAACTTCGGAGTTCTGATGAGATCCGGTGCATTAGTGCTGGTATGATCGCACCCGCCATGTTCCTTTCGCTTTATTCTTTTAAAATACCCCGTCCTGCGAAGCAGTGTGGCTTTTCTAGACCGAAATTAATTTTAAGCGTCAATTCAAGCATTTTCCTCTTATCCTTTTATTTATTTACTTTATATTTCTTTTTGTTATTGATTTGCACCCTATTTTTTTCCCTCATCCCGCAACTCTAAATTATCATGAAATCAATTCTTCACGTTTGCGGTGATACATTTGCGCCGACAAATTTGAGCGACGATCCGGGCTTTGATCGAGCAATACCTTTCCTGATTTGTCTCGCGCCTTCAGACCCGCCTTCATGCTTCGACAAGGAGCAAAATATAAAGCAATCGTTCCGACGGAGCTAAATTACTACAGGATAAAGAACGAATAGGAAATTTGGATTTCGAAACAAAAATGAGAGTGCAACACGAGGACTTCCCAGGGGGTCACCCATCCTAGTACTACTCTCGCCCAAGCACGCTTAACTTCGGAGTTCTGATGGGATCCGGTGCATTAGTGCTGGTATGATTGCACCCGCCATGTTCCATTCGCTTTATTCTTTTAAACCACCCCGTGCTGCGAAACAGTGTGGCTTTTCTAGACCGAAATTCATTTTAAGCTTCGATTCATGCATTTTCCTCTTATCCTTTTATTTATTTACTTTGTATTTTTTTTGTTATTGATATGCACCTTATTTTTTTCCCTCATCCCGCAACTCTAAATTATCATGAAATCAATCCTTCACGCTTGCGGTGATACATTTGCGCCCAAAAATTTGAGCGACGATCCGGGCTTTGATCGAACCGTACCGTTCCTGATTTGTCTCGCGCCTTCAGACCCGCCTTCATGCTTCGACAAGAAGCAAAATATAAAGTAATCGTTCCGACGGAGCAAAATTACTACAGGATAAAGAACGAATAGGAAATTTGGATTTCGAAACAAAAATGAGAGTGCAACACGAGGACTTCCCAGGGGGTCACCCATCCTAGTACTACTCTCGCCCAAGCACGCTTAACTTCGGAGTTCTGATGGGATCCGGTGCATTAGTGCTGGTGTGTTCGCAACCGCCATGTTCCTTTCGCTTTATTCTTTTAAAATCCCCCGTCCTGCGAAGCAGTGTGGCTTTTCTAGACCATAATTAATTTTAAGCGTCAATTCAAGCATTTTCCTCTGTATACTTTTATTTCTATTACTTATATTTCTTTTTGTTATTGATTTGCACCTATTTTTTCCCTCATCCCGCAACTCTAAATTATCATGAAATCAATTCTCTCACAGCTTGCGGTGATACATTTGCGTCGACAAATTTGAGCGACCGATCCGGACTTTGATCGAGCAATACCGTTCCTGATTTGTCTCGCGCCTTCAGACCCGCCTTCAGCTATCGACAAGAAGCAAAATCTATAAAGCAATCGTTCCGACGGAGCTAAATTACTACAGGATCAAGAACGAATAGGAAAATTTGGATTTCGAAAAAAAAAAAGAGGGGTGCAACACGAGGACTTCCCAGGGGGTCACCCATCCTAGTACAACTCTCGCCCAAGCACGCTTAACTTCGGAGTTCTGATGGGATCCGGTGCACTAGTGCTGGTATGATCGCACCCGCCATGTTCCTTTCGCTTTATTCTTTTAAACTACCCCGTGCTGCGAAACAGTGTGGCTTTTTTAGACCGAAATTCATTTTAAGCTTCAATTCAAGCATTTTCCTCTTATCCTTTTATTTATTTACTTTATATTTTTTTTTGTTATTGATTTGCAACCTATTTTTTTCCCTCATCCCGCAACTCTAAATTATCATGAAATCAATCCTTCACGCTTGCGGTGATACATTTGCGCCGACAAATTTGATCGACGATCCGGGCTTTGATCGAGCCGTACCGTTCCTGATTTGTCTCGCGCCTTCAGACCCGCTTTCATGCTTCGACAAGAAGCAAAATATAAAGCAATCGTTCCGACGGAGCTAAATTACTACAGGATAAAGAACGAATAGGAAATTTGGATTTCCGAACAAAAATGAGAGGGGTGCAACACGAGGACTTCCCAGGGGGTCACCCATCCTAGTACTATTCTCGCCCAAACACGCTTAACTTCGGAGTTCTGATGGGATCCGGTGCACTAGTGCTGGTATGATCGCACCCGCCATGTTCCTTTCGCTTTATTCTTTTAAACCACCCCGTGCTGCGAAACAGTGTGGCTTTTCTAGACCGAAACTCATTTTAAGCTTCGATTCAAGCATTTTCCTCTTATCCTTTTAATTATTTACTTTATATTTCTTTTTGTTATTGATATGCCCCTTATTTTTTTCTCTCATCGCGCAACTCTAAATTATCATGAAATCAATCCTTCACGCTTGCGGTGATACATTTGCGCCCACAAATTTGAGCGACGATCCGGGGCTTTGAATCGAACGTATCCGGGTTCCTGCATTTGTCATTCGCGCCTTCAGACCCGCCTTATGCTTCACAAGAAGCAAATATAAAGCATCGTTCCGACGGAGCTAAATTACTACAGGATAAAGAACGAATAGGAAATTTCGATTTCGAAACAAAAAAGAGAGGGGTGCAACTCGAGGACTTTGCAGGGGGTCACCCATCCTAGTACTACTCTCGCCCAAGCACGCTTAACTTCGGAGTTCTGATGGGATCCGATGCATTAGTGCTGGTATGATCGCACCCGCCATGTTCCTTTCGCTTTATTCTTTTAAACCACCCCGTGCTGCGAAACAGTGTGTCTTTTCTAGACCGAAATTCATTTTAAGCTTCAATTCAAGCATTTTCCTCTTATCCTTTTATTTATTTACTTTATATTTCTTTTTGTTATTGATTTGCACCCTATTTTTTTCCCTCATCCCGCCACTCTAAATTATCATGAAATCAATCCTTCACGGCTGTTGCGTGATACATTGCGCCCACAAATTTGAGCGACGATCGGGCTTTGATCGGAGCCGTACCGTTTCCTGACTTTGTCTCGCGCCTCAGACCCGCCTTCATGCTTCGACAAGAAGCAAAAATAAGCAATCGTTCCGACGAGCTAAATTACTCAGGATAAGAACGATAGGAAATTTTGGATTTCAAACAAAAAAGAGAGGGGTGGCAACACGAGGACTTCCCAGGGGGTCACCCATCCTAGTGCTACTCTCGCCCAAGCACGCTTAGCTTCGGAGTTCTGATGGGATCCGGTGCATTAGTGCTGGTATGATCGCACCCGCCATGTTCCTTTCGCTTTATTCTTTTAAACTACCCCGTCCTGCGAAGCAGTGTGGGTTTTCTAGACCGAAATTCATTTTAAGCGTCAATTCAAGCATTTTCCTCTTATCCTTTTATTTATTTACTTTATATTTTTTTTTGTTATTGATTTGCACCCTGTTTTTTTTCCTCATCCCGCAACTCTAAATTATCATGAAATCAATCCTTACACGCTTGCGGTGATACATTTTGCGCCCAAAATCTGCAGCGACGATCCGGGCTTGATCGAGCCGTACCGTTCCTGATTTGTCTCGCGCCTTCAGACCCGCCTTCATGCTTCGATAAGAAGCAAAATATAAAGCAATCGTTCCGACGGAGCTAAATTACTACAGGATAAAGAACGAATAGGAAATTTGGATTTCGAAACAAAAAAAAGAGGGGTGCAACACGAGGACTTCCCAGGGGGTCACCCATCCTAGTACTACTCTCGCCTAAGCACGCTTAACTTCGGAGTTCTGATGGGATCCGGTGCATTAATGCTGGTATGATCGCACCCGCCATTTTCCTTTCGCTTTATTCCTTTAAACTACCCAGTCCTGAAAAGCAGTGTGACTTTTCTAGACCGAAATTCTTTTTAAGCGTCAATACAAGCATTTTCCTCTTATCCTTTTATTTATTTACTTTATATTTTTTTTGTTATTGATTTGCACCTTATTTTTTTCCCTCATCCCGCAACTCTAAATTATCATGAAATCAATCCTTCACGCTTGCGGTGATACATTTGCGCCGACAAATTTGAGCGACGATCCGGGCTTTGATCGAGCCGTACCGTTCCTGATTTGTCTCGCGCCTTCAGACCCGCCTTCATGCTTCGACAAGAAGCAAAATATAAAGCAATCGTTCCGACGGAGCTAAATTACTACAGGATAAAGAACGAATAGGAAATTTGGATTTCGAAACAAAAAAGAGAGGGGTGCAACACGAGGACTTCCCAGGGGGTCACCCATCCTAGTACTATTCTCGCCCAAACACGCTTAACTTCGGAGTTCTGATGGGATCCGGTGCATTAGTGCTGGTATGATCGCACCCGCCATGTTCCTTTCGCTTTATTCTTTTAAACCACCCCGTGCTGCGAAACAGTGTGGCTTTTCTAGACCGAAATTCATTTTAAGCTTCGATTCAAGCATTTTCCTCTTATCCTTTTATTTATTTACTTTATATTTTTTTTGTTATTGATATGCACCTTATTTTTTTCCCTCATCCCGCAACTCTAAATTATCATGAAATCAATCCTTCACGCTTGCGGTGATACATTTGCGCCCACAAATTTGAGCGACGATCCGGGCTTTGATCGAACCGTACCGTTCCTGATTTGTCTCGCGCCTTCAGACCCGCCTTCATGCTTCGACAAGAAGCAAAATATAAAGCAATCGTTCCGACGGAGCTAAATTACTACAGGATAAAGAACGAATAGGAAATTTCGATTTCGAAACAAAAAAGAGAGGGGTGCAACTCGAGGACTTTCCAGGGGGTCACCCATCCTAGTACTACTCTCGCCCAAGCACGCTTAATTTCGGAGTTCTGATGGGATCCGGTGCATTAATGCTGGTATGATCGCACCCGCCATTTTCCTTTCGCTTTATTCTTTAAACTACCCAGTCCTGAAAAGCAGTGTGCTTTTCTAGACCGAAATTCATTTTAAGCTTCAATTCAAGCATTTTCCTCTTATCCTTTTATTTATTTACTTTATATTTTTTTTGTTATTGATTTGCACCCTATTTTTTTCCCTCATCCCGCAACTCTAAATTATCATGAAATCAATCCTTCACGCTTGCGGTGATACATTTGCGCCCACAAATTTGAGCGACGATCCGGGCTTTGATCGAGCCGTACCGTTCCTGATTTGTCTCGCGCCTTCAGACCCGCCTTCATGCTTCGACAAGAAGCAAAATATAAAGCAATCGTTCCGACGGAGCTAAATTACTACAGGATAAAGAACGAATAGGAAATTTGGATTTCGAAACAAAAAAGAGAGGGGTGCAACACGAGGACTTCCCAGGGGGTCACCCATCCTAGTACTATTCTCGCCCAAACACGCTTAACTTCGGAGTTCTGATGGGATCCGGTGCATTAGTGCTGGTATGATCGCACCCGCCATGTTCCTTTCGCTTTATTCTTTTAAACCACCCCGTGCTGCGAAACAGTGTGGCTTTTCTAGACCGAAATTCATTTTAAGCTTCGATTCATGCATTTTCCTCTTATCCTTTTATTTATTTACTTTATATTTTTTTTGTTATTGATATGCACCTTATTTTTTTCCCTCATCCCGCAACTCTAAATTATCATGAAATCAATCCTTCACGCTTGCGGTGATACATTTGCGCCCGACAAATTTGAGCGACGATCCGGGCTTTGATCGAGCCGTACCGTTCCTGATTTGTCTCGCGCCTTCAGACCCGCCTTCATGCTTCGACAAGAAGCAAAATATAAAGCAATCGTTCCGACGGAGCTAAATTACTACAGGATAAAGAACGAATAGGAAATTTGGATTTCGAAACAAAAAAGAGAGGGGTGCAACACGAGGACTTCCCAGGGGGTCACCCATCCTAGTACTACTCTCGCCCAAGCACGCTTAACTTCGGAGTTCTGATGGGATCCGGTGCATTAGTGCTGGTATGATCGCACCCGCCATGTTCCTTTCGCTTTATTCTTTTAAACCACCCCGTGCTGCGAAACAGTGTGGCTTTTCTAGACCGAAATTCATTTTAAGCGTCAATTCAATGCATTTTCCTCTTATCCTTTTATTTATTTACTTTATATTTTTTTTGTTATTGATTTGCACCTTATTTTTTTCCCTCATCCCGCAACTCTAAATTATCATGAAATCAATCCTTCACGCTTGCGGTGATACATTTGCGCCGACAAATTTGAGCGACGATCCGGGCTTTGATCGAGCCGTACCGTTCCTGATTTGTCTCGCGCCTTCAGACCCGCCTTCATGCTTCGACAAGAAGCAAAATATAAAGCAATCGTTCCGACGGAGCTAAATTACTACAGGATAAAGAACGAATAGGAAATTTGGATTTCGAAACAAAAAAGAGAGGGGTGCAACACGAGGACTTCCCAGGGGGTCACCCATCCTAGTACTATTCTCGCCCAAACACGCTTAACTTCGGAGTTCTGATGGGATCCGGTGCATTAGTGCTGGTATGATCGCACCCGCCATGTTCCATTCGCTTTATTCTTTTAAACCACCCCGTGCTGCGAAACAGTGTGGCTTTTCTGGACCGAAATTCATTTTAAGCTTCGATTCATGCATTTTCCTCTTATCCTTTTATTTATTTACTTTATATTTTTTTTGTTATTGATATGCACCTTATTTTTTTCCCTCATCCCGCAACTCTAAATTATCATGAAATCAATCCTTCACGCTTGCGGTGATACATTTGCGCCCAAAAATTTGAGCGACGATCCGGGCTTTGATCGAACCGTACCGTTCCTGATTTGTCTCGCGCCTTCAGACCCGCCTTCATGCTTCGACAAGAAGCAAAATATAAAGCAATCGTTCCGACGGAGCTAAATTACTACAGGATAAAGAACGAATAGGAAATTTGGATTTCGAAACAAAAATGAGAGTGCAACACGAGGACTTCCCAGGGGGTCACCCATCCTAGTACTACTCTCGCCCAAGCACGCTTAACTTCGGAGTTCTGATGGGATCCGGTGCATTAGTGCTGGTATGATCGCACCCGCCATGTTCCTTTCGCTTTATTCTTTTAAAATACCCCGTCCTGCGAAGCAGTGTGGCTTTTCTAGACCGAAATTAATTTTAAGCGTCAATTCAAGCATTTTCCTCTTATCCTTTTATTTATTTACTTTATATTTCTTTTTGTTATTGATTTGCACCCTATTTTTTTCCCTCATCCCGCAACTCTAAATTATCATGAAATCAATTCTTCACGCTTGCGGTGATTCATTTGCGCCGACAAATTTGAGCGACGATCCGGGCTTTGGTCGAGCAATACCGTTCCTGATTTGTCTCGCGCCTTCAGACCCGCCTTCATGCTTCGACAAGAAGCAAAATATAAAGCAATCGTTCCGACGGAGCTAAATTACTACAGGATAAAGAACGAATAGGAAATTTGGATTTCGAAACAAAAAAAAGAGGGGTGCAACACGAGGACTTCCCAGGGGGTCACCCATCCTAGTACTACTCTCGCCCAAGCACTCTTAACTTCGGAGTTCTGATGGGATCCGGTGCATTAGTGCTGGTATGATCGCACCCGCCATGTTCCTTTCGCTTAATTCTTTTAAAATACCCCGTCCTGCGAAGCAGTGTGGCTTTTCTAGACCGAAATTAATTTTAAGCGTCAATTCAAGCATTTTCCTCTTATCCTTTTATTTATTTACTTTATATTTCTTTTTGTTATTGATTTGCACCCTATTTTTTTCCCTCATCCCGCAACTCTAAATTATCAAGAAATCAATTCTTCACGCTTGCGGTGATACATTTGCGCCGACAAATTTGAGCGACGATCCGGGCTTTGATCGAGCAATACCGTTCCTGATTTGTCTCGCGCCTTCAGACCCGCCTTCATGCTTCGACAAGAAGCAAAATATAAAGCAATCGTTCCGACGGAGCTAAATTACTACAGGATAAAGAACGAATAGGAAATTTGGATTTCGAAACAAAAAAAAGAGGGGTGCAACACGAGGACTTCCCAGGGGGTCACCCATCCTAGTACTACTCTCGCCTAAGCACGCTTAACTTCGGAGTTCTGATGGGATCCGGTGCATTAATGCTGGTATGATCGCACCCGCCATTTTCCTTTCGCTTTATTCCTTTAAACTACCCAGTCCTGAAAAGCAGTGTGGCTTTTCTAGACCGAAATTCTTTTTAAGCGTCAATACAAGCATTTTCCTCTTATCCTTTTATTTATTTACTTTATATTTTTTTTGTTATTGATTTGCACCTTATTTTTTTCCCTCATCCCGCAACTCTAAATTATCATGAAATCAATCCTTCACGCTTGCGGTGATACATTTGCGCCGACAAATTTGAGCGACGATCCGGGCTTTGATCGAGCCGTACCGTTCCTGATTTGTCTCGCGCCTTCAGACCCGCCTTCATGCTTCGACAAGAAGCAAAATATAAAGCAATCGTTCCGACGGAGCTAAATTACTACAGGATAAAGAACGAATAGGAAATTTGGATTTCGAAACAAAAAAGAGAGGGGTGCAACACGAGGACTTCCCAGGGGGTCACCCATCCTAGTACTATTCTCGCCCAAACACGCTTAACTTCGGAGTTCTGATGGGATCCGGTGCATTAGTGCTGGTATGATCGCACCCGCCATGTTCCATTCGCTTTATTCTTTTAAACCACCCCGTGCTGCGAAACAGTGTGGCTTTTCTAGACCGAAATTCATTTTAAGCTTCGATTCATGCATTTTCCTCTTATCCTTTTATTTATTTACTTTATATTTTTTTTGTTATTGATATGCACCTTATTTTTTTCCCTCATCCCGCAACTCTAAATTATCATGAAATCAATCCTTCACGCTTGCGGTGATACATTTGCGCCCAAAAAATTGAGCGACGATCCGGGCTTTGATCGAACCGTACCGTTCCTGATTTGTCTCGCGCCTTCAGACCCGCCTTCATGCTTCGACAAGAAGCAAAATATAAAGCAATCGTTCCGACGGAGCTAAATTACTACAGGATAAAGAACGAATAGGAAATTTGGATTTCGAAACAAAAATGAGAGTGCAACACGAGGACTTCCCATGGGGTCACCCATCCTAGTACTACTCTCGCCCAAGCACGCTTAACTTCGGAGTTCTGATGGGATCCGGTGCATTAGTGCTGGTATGATCGCACCCGCCATGTTCCTTTCGCTTTATTCTTTTAAACTACCCCGTGCTGCGAAACAGTGTGGCTTTTTTAGACCGAAATTCATTTTAAGCTTCAATTCAAGCATTTTCCTCTTATCCTTTTATTTATTTACTTTATATTTTTTTTTGTTATTGATTTGCAACCTATTTTTTCCCTCATCCCCAACTTCTAAATTATCATGAAATCAATCCTTCACGCTTGCGGTGATAAACATTTGCGCCGACAAATTGCAGCGACATCCGGGCTTTTGATCGAGCCGTACCGTTCCTTGATTTGTCTCGCGCCTTCAGACCCGCCTTCATGCTTCGACAAGAAGCAAAATATAAAGGCAATCGTTCCGACGAGCTAAATTACTACAGGATAAGAACGAATAGGAAATTTGGATTTCGAAACAAAAAAGAGAGGCGGTGCAACACAGAGGACTTCCCAGGGGGTCACCCATCCTAGTACTACTCTCGCCCAAGCACGCTTAACTTCGGAGTTCTGATGGGATCCGGTGCATTAGTGCTGGTATGATCGCACCCGCCATGTTCCTTTCGCTTAATTCTTTTAAAATACCCCGTCCTGCGAAGCAGTGTGGCTTTTCTAGACCGAAATTAATTTTAAGCGTCAATTCAAGCATTTTCCTCTTATCCTTTTATTTATTTACTTTATATTTCTTTTTGTTATTGATTTGCACCCTATTTTTTTCCCTCATCCCGCAACTCTAAATTATCATGAAATCAATTCTTCACGCTTGCGGTGATTCATTTGCGCCGACAAATTTGAGCGACGATCCGGGCTTTGGTCGAGTAATACCGTTCCTGATTTGTCTCGCGCCTTCAGACCCGCCTTCATGCTTCGACAAGAAGCAAAATATAAAGCAATCGTTCCGACGGAGCTAAATTACTACAGGATAAAGAACGAATAGGAAATTTGGATTTCGAAACAAAAAAAAGAGGGGTGCAACACGAGGACTTCCCAGGGGGTCACCCATCCTAGTACTACTCTCGCCCAAGCACTCTTAACTTCGGAGTTCTGATGGGATCCGGTGCATTAGTGCTGGTATGATCGCACCCGCCATGTTCCTTTCGCTTAATTCTTTTAAAATACCCCGTCCTGCGAAGCAGTGTGGCTTTTCTAGACCGAAATTAATTTTAAGCGTCAATTCAAGCATTTTCCTCTTATCCTTTTATTTATTTACTTTATATTTCTTTTTGTTATTGATTTGCACCCTATTTTTTTCCCTCATCCCGCAACTCTAAATTATCATGAAATCAATTCTTCACGCTTGCGGTGATACATTTGCGCCGACAAATTTGAGCGACGATCCGGGCTTTGATCGAGCAATACCGTTCCTGATTTGTCTCGCGCCTTCAGACCCGCCTTCATGCTTCGACAAGGAGCAAAATATAAAGCAATCGTTCCGACGGAGCTAAATTACTACAGGATAAAGAACGAATAGGAAATTTGGATTTCGAAACAAAAAAAAGAGGGTGCAACACGAGGACTTCCCAGGGGGTCACCCATTCTAGTACTACTCTCGCCAAGCACTCTTAACTTCGGAGTTTCATGATGGGATCCGCGTGCATTTAGTGCCTGGTATGATCGGCACCCGCCATGTTCCTTTCGCTTAATTCTTTTAAAATACCCCGTCCTGCAAGCAGTGTGGCTTTCTAGACCGAATTAATTTTTAAGCCGTCAATTCAAGCATTTTCCTCTTATCCTTTTATTTATTTACTTTATATTTCTTTTTTGTTATTGATTTGCACCCTATTCTTTTTTCCCTCATCCCGCAACTCTTAAATTATCAAAGAAATCAATTCTTCACGCTTGCGGTGATACATTTGCAGCCGACAAATTTGAGCGACGGATCCGGGCTTGATCGAGCTAATACCGCTTCCTTGATTTGATCTCGCGCCTTCAGACCCGCCTTCATGCTTCGACAAGAAGCAAAATATAAAGCAAATCGTTCCCGGGAGCTAAATTACTACAGTGATAAAGAAAAACGAAATAGGGAAATTTAGGATTTTCGAAACAAAAAAAAGAGGGTGCAACACGAGGACTTCCCAGGGTCACCCATCCTAGTACTAACTCTCGCCTAAGCACGCTTAATTTCGGAGTTCTGATGGGATCCGGTGCATTAATGCTGGTATGATCGCACCCGCCATTTTCCTTTCGCTTTATTCCTTTAAACTACCCATTCCTGAAAAGCAGTGTGGCTTTTCTAGACCGAAATTCTTTTTAAGCGTCAATACAAGCATTTTCCTCTTATCCTTTTATTTATTTACTTTATATTTTTTTTGTTATTGATTTGCACCTTATTTTTTTCCCTCATCCCGCAACTCTAAATTATCATGAAATCAATCCTTCACGCTTGCGGTGATACATTTGCGCCGACAAATTTGAGCGACGATCCGGGCTTTGATCGAGCAATACCGTTCCTGATTTGTCTCGCGCCTTCAGACCCGCTTCATGCTTCGACAAGAAGCAAAATATAAAGCAATCGTTCCGACGGAGCTAAATTACTACAGGATAAAGAACGAATAGGAAATTTGGATTTCGAAACAAAAAAAAGAGGGGTGCAACACGAGGACTTCCCAGGGGTCACCCATCCTAGTACTACTCTCGCCTAAGCACGCTTAACTTCGGAGTTCTGATGGGATCCGGTGCATTAATGCTGGTATGATCACACCCGCCATTTTCCTTTCGCTTTATTCCTTTAAACAACCCAGTCCTGAAAAGCAGTGTGGCTTTTCTAGACCGAAATT
>NW_020863372.1:0-26134 GCF_003713205.1 Coffea eugenioides | reverse complement strand
TAGGAAACTAAGTAGATAGCTTGGGTAACTCTTTTATTTCCACTTGGACACACTCCTACTTTTTAGGAAACTAGGGTTTCACTTGATTCTTTGTTCACACTAACGCATAACCTCATTCTGTCCGCCCTACGAACCTTCCAAAAACCATGCATTATTCCATCCTTTTTGCATCCGCATTTGTGTCTTGCGTCTTGATTACTTTTGTGGATAGCTTGGTGACAATTATTGGACTTTGTGCGGCATTCCTCAACTACTCAATCCGACAGGTAAAGGAATTTGGTAAGATCATTAGAGTGTTTGAGTGCAAATCCGAGAGTGAGTGAAACATTAAGGGAGTGAAGTGAGATTATATTTGTATTATTTTCTTGTTCACTAACCTTTGTAGGACCAAAACGAGACATGGAGCAAGGTCACCCAACCAATGACTACTCATTGATGTTCACCGCCATGAAAAACGAGCTCAGACGAACTAGTGAGCAACAAATGGAGGAATTGCACATTCGTTTTGATGAGCTATCCAAGAGTCTCATGAGGGGCTCTCGCTCCAGATCTCACAATCAAAGTAACCATGGCTCTAAAGGGGCACAAAGTGAAGATTACTCGGCTTGTGAGGAGGAAGATAGAACCGAGAGGCCTCGAAGGGACACTTCTAAGAGTGAGCTCAAGGGGCTTAAGATCCAAGTCCCTACATTCCAAGGCAAAAGTGACCTTGAGGCTTACTTGGAATGGGAAGGCCGCAACAAGATGGTCTTCGACTGCTATGACTATAGCGAGGAACAAAAGGTGAAGGTTGCCACCGTTGAGTTCACCGACTACGCCCTAGTTTGGTGGGACCAAATGAGGACTCATAGAAGGAGGATGGGAGAACCCCGAGTCCGGACTTGGCGAGAACTCAAGGCATTAATGCGCAAGAGATTTGTTCCTAGCTATTACAACCGTGATCTCCACTCTAAGCTTCAAACCCTCACTCAAGGTAACATGAGTGTGGAGGACTACTACAAAGAGATCGAGATGGCCATGATGAGGACAAACATTCAAGAAGATAGTGAGGCTACCATGGCAAGGTTCCTTAGAGGTCTCAACCCTGACCTTCAAGAAGCCTTGGAGCTCCAACATTAATTGGACATGCATGATCTTCTTGAACTAGCCATCAAGGCCGAGAAGGGAAAGAAATTGAGGCGAGGGGCCAGTACCTTCCAAATTTCCAACTCAACTTCATGGAGGGGCAACCAACCATGGAGAACAGCCCACGAAGCTGGAAATTCGGCTACACCTACTTTTTCTAGTCGAATTCAAGGTAGTGCTCCTAACCAAAATTTCCATTTTATCCTTAACAAAGTTGTTGATGCATCCAGGTCTACTTCTAAGGCACCTCATGAGACTTCTCAGACTAGGAGTAGAGACATCAAATGCTTCAAGTGCCAAGGGTTTGGACATATCCAGTCCCAATGTCCAAACCAAAGGGTCATGTTGGTCACTCACAGTGGGGAGATTGTGTCCGATGATGATGATTGTGAGGAGATGTCTGAATTGATCAAGGGTGATTGCTTGGAGGATGACTCGGCTGAGGAAGAGTGCTCTCCTACCTAAGGAGAAATCGGTTGCTTGGTGGCATGATGAGTGCTAACCGCCCTGGTCAAGGAGGACGAACAATTACAACGGGAGAACTTATTCTACATCCGATGTAAAGTAAGTGATAAGTTGTGTAGTCTCATCATTGATGGTGGGAGTTGCACCAATGTGGCAAGCTTACTGATGGTTGAAAGCTTGGGCCTTCCTACCACTAGACATCCACATCCATACCGCCTCCAATGGCTAAGTGAATAAAGTGAGGTACGTGTCTACAAACAGGTACGTGTTCCTTTTTCAATTGGCAGCTACATTGATGAAGTTGTGTGTGATGTTGTTCCTATGCATGCTACCCATGTCATCTTAGGAAGACCTTGACAATTTGATAAACATGTCACATTTGATGGTAGAGCAAATAAGTACACTCTTTTGCATAATGGTAAACGCATAGTCCTAACACCCCTCACATCTGCACAAGTGTATGAGGACCAACTTAAACTGCAAAGAGAATGTGATTTGGACCGCCAAAAGAGGAAACAAAAGGCAGCCGACCCTGGAAAATACTCCACTTCTACAAGTGAGCAAGCGACCAAGGGTCAAGTGAGCACACCTAGTGTCACACACGATCATGCATTAATTAAATCCAACACTAGGAAGCAAAACAGGATCATTAAGGCTAAGGATGTTAGAAAGATTGTAAATTCTAATCCGCCTGTATTACTCATGATTTGCAAACATGTGCTCCTAAATGTTGCTGAGCTCGATAAGGCATTGCCTTCGAGCGTAGTTGCTCTTTTGCAGGAGTTCGAGGACGTGTTCCCTGATGGCTTACCACCCATTCGAGGGATCGAGTACCAGATAGACTTGATTCCTGGAGCACCACTTCCCAACAAACCCGCTTACCGCATGGGTCCTGAGAAAACAAAGAAGCTTCAAAGGCAAGTTGATGGCCTATTAGATAAGGGTTGGGTAAAGGAGAATCTGAGTCCTTGTATTGTGCCTGTGATACTTGTCCCCAAAAAGAATGGTACTTGGCGTATGTGCACGGATTGTAGAGCTGTTAATGCTATCACTGTTAAATATCGTCATCCCATTCCTAGGCTAGATGATATGCTTGATGAACTTGATGGCTGTTATTTTCACTAAAATTGACTTAAGGAGTGGCTATCATCAAATCAGGATGAAATAAGGTGATGAATGGAAAACAGCTTTTAAAACAAAACATGGCCTTTATGAGTGGTTAGTCATGCCCTTCGGGTTGATTAATGCCCCTAGTACCTTTATGAGATTGATGCACCATGTTTTGAGACAATTCATTGGTAAATTTGTCATTGTTTACTTTGATGATATCTTGATATATAGTCGAAACGAGCATGAGCACATGGAACATCTGAGATTAGTTCTTGGTGTGTCTATACGCTAATCTTAAGAAGTGCACCTTTTGTACTAATGAGCTTGTGTTTTTAGGATATGTTGTGAGTTAGCAAGGCATCAAAGTAGACGAATCCAAGATTGAGGCCATCAAGCAATGACCAACCCCAAAATCCGTCCCTGAGGTGCGAAGTTTCCACGGACTAGCGGGCTTCTATCGGCGATTTGTCAAAGACTTTAGCACCATTGCTACTCCATTGACCTCCGTGACGAAGAAAAATGATAAATTCCATTGGGGAGAAACCCAATAACAAGCATTTCTTACCCTCAAGGACAAACTCACACATGCACCTATTTTAGTATTACCTAACTTTAACAAGACGTTTGAAATTGAATGCGATGTTTCTGGTATAGGAATTGGAGCTGTTCTCATGCAAGACAAGAGGCCTTGCGCATACTTTAGTGAGAAGCTGGGAGGTGCTGCCTTAAACTACCCCATGTATGATAAAGAGTTGTACGAACTGGTGAGAGCTTTGGAGACCTGGCAACACTACCTCCATCCAAGAGAGTTCGTGATACACACTGATCACGAGTCATTGAAGTTTCTCAAGGGGCAACAAAAATTGAGCAAGAGACATGCCAAATGGGTAAGTTTCATTGACATCTTCTCTTGTGTCATTAAGTACAAAACGGGCAAAACGAATGTGGTAGCTGATGCATTATCTCGTAGACATTCTCTGCTTGTTTTCCATGATGCCAAGTTATTAGGGTTTGAGATGATTAAGGAACTTTATGCACATGATCTTCATTTTGGTGTCAAATATGCTTCTTGTGCTAAGAGTCCGCATGGAAAATACTTTTTGCATGATGGATTTCTCTTCTATATGGATAAGTTATGTGTGCCTAATTCTTCTATTCGTGATCTTTTGGTTAGAGAGACACATAGTGGTGGTCTCATGGGTCATTTTGGCATTGTTAAGACTTTAGCAATGTTGCAAGAACACTTCTACTGGTCTCATATGCGTAGGGATGTTGAGTGCATGGTTGGTAGGTATGCCACTTGCCACAAGGCCAAGTCTAAAACGAACCCATATGGCTTGTATACCCCATTGCCCATTCCACATTATCGTTGGATAGACATGTCTATGGACTTTGTCTTGGGACTACCTAGGTCACCAAGGGGTAATGATTCTATCTATGTGGTAGTTGATAGATTCTCTAAGATGGCTCATTTCATCCCTTGTCACAAAACTGATGATGCATCTCACATTGCTAACTTGTTTTTTAAGGAGATTGTTCGTTTACATGGTATGCCTCAAACCATTGTTAGTGATAGAGATGTGAAGTTTTTGAGCTATTTTTGGAAGACTTTGTGGTCAAAGCTTGGCACTAGATTGTTATTTTCGACCACAAGTCATTCCCAAAGTGATGGACAAACTGAGATTGTCAATCGCACACTTGGTACCTTACTCAGGGTTTTGATTAAAAAGAATCTTAAATCTTGGGAAGAGTGTTTGCCACATGTCAAATTTGCTTATAATAGAACTGTTCATAGTGCGACACACTACTCACCATTTGAGATTATTTATGGCTTTAACCCCCAGACACCCCTTGATTTGGCACCCTTACCTTCCTCTGAGCACACAAGCTTAGATGGGAAAAAGAAAGCTGATTTTGTGCGAAGATTACATGAAACTGTTCGAGCCAATATTGAGAAGCGCACGCAGCAATATGTCCAGCAAGCCAACAAGCACCATCACAAGATGACCTTTGAACCTGGAGATTGGGTATGGCTACACTTGAGAAAATAAAGATTTTCCAAGCAACGCTAAAGCAAGCTATCCCCAAGGGGTGATGGACCCTTTCGAGTGCTCCAACGAGTCAATGACAATGCCTACAAATTGGAGCTACCTGGGGAGTACAATGTTAGCGCGATTTTCAATGTCGTGGACTTGAGCCTATTCCTTGACGAGGAAGATCTAGATTTGAGGACAAATCCTTTTCAAGTGAAGGGGACTGATTTGTGCACGGATCTTAGCCCAAGTAATGATCCAGTTCGAGTTCCATTGGACCCCGTTACACGTGTACGGGCCAAGCGCTTCAAGGAGTCTCTTCAAGCTCTTGTGCTAAATGTTCAAGACCAACAAGGAGTCCATAGGAGCATTGAAGGCTTGGACGGTGATAATCAAATTGTCTAAACGATGATCCAAACCCATGAAGAGTCAAATGGCCACGCATGTGGGAGGGCCGACTAGGCCTTTAGTCTTTTAGTGTTAAATGTCGTTATTAGTATTAGTTGAAGGAGCAATCTCGACCCACTTGAAGCCAAGGGTGGCCGACCCCCCCTTTCTCCTAGTAGTCTTTAGGGTTTTTTTTCCTTAGTCCTTAGCCTATAAGAAGGCTCACTTTGTACGGTTTAAGGGTTAGACACTTGATGAATAAAATTTCAGCTTTGTTTCTCTTTGATTATTGAGAGTACAATTCCATTACTTGCATTGGAAAGGGTTCTTGAGTAATCTCGTGATTGTCCTTGATTGTTTATCCGACCTATCCACTTGAGTATTCACCTCGTTTGGAGTCGTCGTTCTACCACCTCCAATCAAGTCGTGTCAACCGTCTTGGTTTTGGGTTTCGCAAACCAAACATTGGACAAGCTTGCTAGATCCTTGG
Organism: Coffea eugenioides; assembly: GCF_003713205.1. Taxonomy (NCBI): domain Eukaryota; kingdom Viridiplantae; phylum Streptophyta; class Magnoliopsida; order Gentianales; family Rubiaceae; genus Coffea; species Coffea eugenioides. Next base: position 20,524 of record NW_020863372.1, on the reverse strand, counting down.
GCAAACGTGCTACGTGTCTCGAAACGAGTTGATCGAGGAGCGTATCAGAACAAAAATTTAGTATTGGCATCTCAAACTGTATCCATTTAACCACCGCTTTCTTACACCAAATTTCATACTCAATTGCAAGTTCGTTGGTACATAATACCCTAGTCTCACTCAATCAAAGCTCAGTAACCTCATCCCTCTAAGAATCATACTCCTTTTTTTTTGGCTAACCCCATTTGCGGGGAAGGATGCCACCCCCTTGTATTATTAATAAGCACAAAGCAAAGTTACAAAGACTTCATTTGCGAACAGCTCTAGTGCATATGACGGGGGTCTGTGATCTATCTAAACCCAAGGCTCCCCTAGCAGATCTTGGTAATTTCGACTGTGAGGAATAAATGATAATAGCCGCAGACTGTGCCCCAACCTTGGCTAGAGCATCTGCCACCTCATTCGCCTCGTGAAAACAATGGCCCACTGTCTATTCCAAACCATGTATTGCCTTCAATGTATCTAGCTCAGACCGAATTAACCACGAGCACCTCGCTTTGTCAAGCAGGATGTTTACTAACACTAGAGAATCCACCTCCACCTGTATCTGTGAGATGCCTCGTAGAAGACACTGCTGCACCCCAAAAAGTAGTGATTTGACCTCAGCTTGAATACATGTCAGCTGCCCAAATGGAATAGAGAACCCAAACAACAAAGCATCAGATGAATCCCTAAGCACACCGCCCCTGCCACTAACTCCCGGGTTGCCTAGTGAACAGCCATCCATGTTTAACTTGCAACTCCCCTGGGCCGGCAACTTCCAACAAATGATCCTATAGGAATATCGAGGCCTCCATCCATAAATACTGGAGTAGAAGGCATGCCAGGACTCAAACCCTATGGGAATACCGAGGCCTCCATCCATAAATACTGGAGTAGAAGGCATGCCAGGACTCAAACCCTTCAGGCTCCCCCATATCTTTCCTACTGATTACCCCAACTACATCTACTAGGATACGATCACAAATGGTCTGCCTATACAGATACTGTCCTTAAAAGTTTGCTAGATTCCGTGCTAACCAAATATGCCAGCAAATTATGCTAGGCAACAATGTATTCAGCGACTCCATATGAGAATGACGTTTCGGTTGACACCACCAACCAGCCAGCCGAGAGCGAACACCTGCCCTATATATACCACACCCGTAGCATTCCCAAAAAATGCCCAAAGAAACTGAGATAGTTTCCCTTCCACGAAGATGTGCTCCAACGATTCGGATTGCGAGTCTGTACAACAAAAGCATTTTGATGGGCCATGCACATTCAATCTTTCTAATGATGACGCTAAAGGCAACTGATCCCGCAACACACGTAGCATGAAAAAGGATATTTTCACCGGTAGCAAAGGATGCCAAACCTTGTCAAACATGAACGAAGAAGGCGTCTGCCCACTGAATAGTAGGTAAGACGAAGCAATCGAAAAATCCCCTGACTCCATCAATCCCCATACCGCACAATCTTGCTCGTACCCCGCTGGGACTGACTTACTAACAATCTCTGAAACAATGTAATCAGGGACCCATTGCCTCAACAATTGGTGATTCCACCATCCATTCGACACAAAGTCTAATACCAAGTGATCTGAGACACTTTGCAGGCACTGGCACAATGGGTTGGACCCAAGCCAATTGTCAAACCAGAAGTTACATTGTCCTGACTGTACCAACCACCAAATGTTTTGCTTCTCCACCTCACGAACTTGGAGCATTTGATGCCAAACATATGAGCTGCCCTTCAGCACCCCCACCATGCATGGATGACTATGTCGGCAATATTTGGCACGCATAAATGTCGACCATAAACAATCACTCGTTCGGAATTGCCATCATAATTTGATCGAGAACGCTGTATAAACCTCCAATAATGAATGAACCCCTATTCCCCTATGTGACGAGTTGGCACATAAATCTTGCCACTTGATCCAATGATGACGGAGGCCATTCTCCTGCTCCCCCCATAGGAAATTTTCCATGGCCCATTTAGCTAAGGCGAGGACTCCCTTCGGAGGACTCGAGGCCGTAAGTAGGTGAATCGAAATCGCTGAAAGGACATGCTTAATGAGAATGATACGTCCCCCACTGGAAAGACAACTGGACCTCCAAGAGAAGATCTTATTAATGACTGATTGCATCAACTCCATGAAACACATGCTCTTCCACCCTCCAGAAAATAGCGGGCAGCCCAAGTATCGCACTGGGAATGACTTGGTAACAAAACCAATTACTTGTCGCACCCTCGCCACACAACGGCTAGGTAATTTATCATGAACCAAGAAATCGCACTTTTGAACATTAATCTTCTGACCTGATTTTGCCTCGTACCCTCCAATCGTCTGCATCACATACCGTAGCGAGGTGGAACAGGCACTTGAAAAAATAAGGACGTTGTGACGCCCCGAAAAAAAAATGAGTTTGAGAACCCGGAAATTTTTTAATTTTCTAGGGTTTATTTTTTTTAAACGCCTGCCTTTTCTACATTTTCTTGATTAGAAAAATTCCCCAGATAAAGTTTATGAGCAAAAATAGTTTCAAATGATTTTTCTAGTATCGGTTAGTTTTTGAGAAATTAAAAGCGTATTTTGGACGTGGGACCCGCAAGTGCGGTAAATGCATTATATTTTTGACAACTTGTTGGAATTTTGTATTAAGTGATATTAGTTTACAATGTGTTAAGATATTTGTATTGGAGAGACAAAAAGATAAGTTTTAAACCTAAAGGTGACAAGTGTCACCATTGTATTGGAAATAGCTTATGACTTACTATTCATTTTCTTGACTTTTGACCAATTGCTTAAATATCTCAAAAATCACACAAAATTCATTCTTGTCTTCAACCTCTTGTCCGATTCTCTCTCTAGCAAAGAAGGAAGAAAAACCTCTTCAAAGTTTGGCAATTATCTAGCTCAAATCCTCCAAAACACTTGCTTGATCTAGTTTCTACTCCATAAAATCCCTCCATTTGGTGCTAGTGAGTGATTTGGTGAAGTTTTTTGGAAAAGCTAAGGTGTCCTACAACTCTCCCTCTCTTGTTTACTAGGTGAGTGGTATATGAACTTTCCCCTACACTTAATGAAGCTTGAGTTGTGCTTAGTGGAAGCTAAAGTGTTGAATTTTGTGATTTAATTCTTGTTTTTGGATGAAATGGTGAAGTTTACAATTTATTGGTGAATTTTCTGGTTTAATGTGATCATGGTTGTGGTTGTTTATGATGGTTGGTAATAAGGGGTTATGACTCTAGTGGATGTATATGATAGGAAATTGCAATCAATTTTGGGTTTGGATTGAATTGTGAAAAGTTAGGGTTTCATAACCCCCTTTTCTGTCCGGTTTTGGATCATGTGGTTAGAGGCCGAATTGGCCTTTTATTAAAACATGAAAGTTGTAGGTATTGATGTGTTTGAGATGCCTGTAAAAGTTCAGGTCATTTGGAGTAGTGTAGAGTGAGATATGTCATTTTTACTGTTGCTGTTCTGGGTGATCAGAATGTGCGAACTGCGATTGTAATCGTCTGTTTTGACTGGAATTTCTTTGGATTTGGATGTTGGTGTTTTCTGATGAAATGTAGCTTGATGTTTTAGCTACCGCATGCCTTTGGAATCACTGCATTTGGACCTGTATAGACTGAGTTGGACTGATTACAGCCTAGTGTGATTTGTAAACCTGCAATTACGGTTCTGGTTTGGTATTCTGCATTTTTGACTTAGTTGTGCTGGAATTTGGACTGAGTGACCTTCTACATTGTTATAGCCCTGGTTCTTTGCTTCGAAATGGTGGGTCTTACACCCTAATCCGATAATCGTAGTGCAAGTTGTGCCATTACCGCAAAATGACGTCAAAACTGTTTTTCTGGTTTGAGCTAAACTTTCATTTCCGGACTTTTCCCTAGCTTGACTTGTACTAGTACTACTTGGAGCTTGCTGAATGACTATGGGATGAACTTGTTGTTGTTGTGTGTGTACCTTTGGGACTGGATGAGGAAATAATGAAGCCATGATGGCTGGAAAAGTTAGCAAATTCAGGGGAAGTGCTGTCCGAACTTTGAAGGGATTTCTTTGCATTGAGTTTGTGATCTAAGACTTGGATTTGAGCGAGGCAATGTTATATGTTGGATGATTTCTGAGCCGTGGAGGTGAGTGACCTCAAACTATTTTTAAAATTATTTATGAACCGTTTCTTGCATTGTTGACTTTTGAACTGTTTCCTTCCAAATTTACTTTTGAACCGCTTTCCCGCATTATTTACTTTTGAGCTGTTTTCAAAGTTAATTTTGGAACTGTTTTCTTACATATCATGCGTGCTTGCATATCAGTGTCTTGTTATTATTGATTTTGCTTTCAATGATTGTTAAAACGAGTTTTCTAGGCGAGTGTGTACTTTATCGCACTCGACCTAAATATATATGAAATTTTCAATGATTAGTGATTAAATGCTACTTGCGCATGAATGTAAGCCTCTTGGGCTGAACTGGCCATTGCCCCTTGTTACCGGTCGTCTCGAGCCAGAAGCGGACTCGGTCGGGCGACTAGGAACTTGGGTGAACGTTTCGGTATACTCGAGTATTACCTTGTAGGTTGGTGGAGCCTGGCCAAAAGCCAGGGACGGGGTGAATGAATGCTCGAATGAAAACAAATGAAATGAAATGACAGGAGAACGAACGTATCCTTTCATGAATGTTACTATTGCTTTACATTGTAAATGTTTCTTGAATTAGTGATACTCCATATTGAAATGACATCATTGAAATGAACTATTGTTAAACAGATTTGATTACTGATTTTTCTGGTTACTCGCTGAGCTTCTAGCTCACCCCAAAAATGTTTTATTCCCCTCCACAGGGCTCAAAGCGAAGGAAGGGCTTGTAGCGTTTATTCGTGGATTATCTCATGTATGGATTGAATTTGGATTTCCTTTTGTGTAATGGTTCATTTTGGGATTGTATTGAACGTTTAGAATTGATTGGATGTGTAATAGTCAAGTTTTGGACTTCCTCCTGTATAATCATTGTGACCAAGGATCAGAGTGGCGCAGTGGAAGCGTGGACGCTTCGCTTTTGATATGTAAATGTTGGAATATTTGATTTTTATTTGAGATTTTATCTTGTATTTGTTTGAGGACTGTAGTGATCGACTGAGTCCCGGCGAGAGCTGGGCAGGCGGCCCGCCGAACCCTCTGGTTCGCCTTAGGGGGAGGTGGGGTCGTGACAGACGTCATCTGCATAGCTGGGATGAGTGATCTTAGGGCAACCCCTTGGTACTGAAAAACACTTGAACTCCCAATTCTCCAATAAATTGTTCAAAGAACGAGACAACATCTCTGTACCAATAATAAATAAACCTGGAGATAGTGGATCGCCTTGTCGAACCCCTCGCGTGGATTTAAAGAACCCCACACTTGCCCCATTAACCAGGACTGAAAACCAGACATTTGAGACCAATCTCCAAGTCATGTCAATCCATTGCTCACCAAACCCAAACCTTCTCAAAACCATAATAAAAAACATCCATGAGACATGGTCATACGTCTTCGACATATCCAACTTTAGAGCGACATTGGTATTCCTCGATGGCCTACCCATACTAGAGAGTAGCTCTTGGGCAAGCAAGAAATTGTCCGATATGAGCCGTCCCCACACAAATCCACTCTGTTGTGGAGAGATGATCTTAGGAAGCACTTGAGCCAATCGATCAGCCAATATTCGCGAAATAACTTTGTTAACAAAGTTGCACAGGCTTATCGATCGAAATTGCAAAAAATCCTAGGGATGTGCTATCTTAGGTATAAGCACAATGGAAGTCGCCGTTACAGCCCTTGGCAATTCAGCTCCGCAAAAGAAACTGCATACTGCTCTAACCACGTCCTCTCCTATAATTGACCATGCAGCCGTAAAAAATTTACCCGTATAGCCAGTCGGTCCCGGCGTACTCTCCCCATCCATCTCAAACATAACACGACAAATCTCCTCCTTGGCTGGTACTTGTTTCAATAAAACATTATCCTCGTCTGTCAAAATTTTTAGGATATGCTGAAGCAAACCAGGGGATGACGTTGGATGCTGAGCCGTAAACAACTTCTCGAAAAATCGTACCGCCTCAGCCCCTATCTCCTCCTCCGATTCAACCCATTCCCCTCGTTCATTTTTTATCTTGTGAATAACGGATTGCACCCTCCTGTGTTTCACCACAGAATAAAAGAATTTTGTATTTCGCTCTCCCTCTTTTAGCCACTTGACATGAGCCTTCTGCTTCCAAAAGAGCTCCTCTACCCACAAGGGAACACGCAACTGGGCTTGAGCAAGATGCAAATTCACCCTAGGTTCCTCTGACTCATCACTCTCCATACGGATCTCAGCAAGCCATACCTCCGCTTCCTTCTGCGTAACTACCTGAAAAATATCCCCAAACACCTCCTTATTCCAAGCCTGGATAGCTCCCCTAAGCCTTTTCAGCTTGTGACAAAGGACTTGCAAGGGGGACTGAAACATGGCGACCCCCAAAACTCTCTAATGATTGGCAGGAAATCATCACGCCCCGTCCAAATATTTAAAAATATAAATGGCCGTGCCTTATTATCCAATCTAATCAAGACAGAAATAAGGAGCGGAGCATGATCAGACGACTCTCAGGCTAAATGAGACACCGCCAATGATATCCCCGAGTCGATGCACCCCTCATTCACTAGTACCCGATCTAACCGTTACCAAATCCTTGCCCCGCTGTGTCAATTATTACACCATGTAAACCTTGCACCAGAGAAACCTATATCTATTGTGACGCCCCCACTTCTCCCAAGGGAGAACCCAAGGGTATCCACGGAACGTCTGCCCAACTCTCGCCAGGACTCAATACAAGTCAAATTTAAACTTAAAGGTACACAGCCAATAATAAAAGACAAAATAAGGAGAAGTCTCTCCCTCAAATAAATCTTCAAGTCTTACATCACAAGTTCTCAAAATTACATCAACTTTCCCAAAATACCACCACTAGAAGTCGGCTAATCAATTACATCCCAAAAATACTAATCAAAAGTAATCAAACCGTCTTCTCCAAAATTCTTTCCATTCCGATCTCCTATTAAGGAAAACAAAACTAATGGGGTGAGCGAATGCTCAGTGAGGCCAAGAAACACACATGCAAACACATAGTCCATGTAACAATAACAATTATACAGTAAGTAAAACTATAAAGTTCGAGTAAATAACATTTCAAGTAGGAAAAGTAAGCAGAAACAATTTAAGGATACTGGAGCTCTCAGGAGCTAAATTTCACTTGCTTCGCCAAGGCTCGATCAAATATCTCCACGGGATGATACTCCATCAAAATCGGGTAGGTATTAAGTCCGTAGAACTCCACTTGCTCTACAATTCCCTTTCACCGTTACACCCCCGGCCTCGGGCTCGCACTTCTTTTATAAAAGGAACTACTTCACGAGTATGCCAAGCGAGATCTCTTAATAGATCAAGTTTTTGATTATCTTATGGTTCACTGAACTTCTCGATCAAACCCATGCTGGCTCGAGTCGCAAGGTCGGCCAATTGAGATTTGGGCGTCCCCCGATTATTATTATGAGTCGATAAGATTCACTTCAATTGACAAATACAATTATAAGTCGATGAGATTCACTCCAATCGGCATATTAACCACAATTATAAATTCAACTATGAGCAATTCAATTATATAATCAATTAAAAGAGAACAAGTGCGATAAATTACACACTCGACTCGACAATTGTAAATCACTTAATCAATAAGAAGCAATTCACATAATTGGCAATTATTCATGCACTTGACACTCACCAATTCAAAATAAGTGAGCAAGTGCAAATAAGATCTTTAGTGGTCGGCTCCGAGATTCTCTTCAAGATCCTCTTGAGCACCTGAAGAAATAACAATTAACTATCACTCACAAATACTTACAAACCCCTTGCCAAACAAGGAAGAATGTACACTTGCGTAATACTAAGATAATGTCTTAAAAGAGCTTTAATATCTCGAAAATCGAGATTCAAAAGTGAGGATTTAAAGTCACAAGAGAAACATGCATCCTCCATGAAAATGAGTTTAAAACGGATGATCAATATCGAAAGACAATGAAAAATTCTCAAAAACTCATTTCCCAAGAAATCATGAATTTTCAGCTTTGCGCGATAAACTTGGTAAAATCAGATCTTGAGTTCGGTATGTCCAAAAATGGAAAACTTTATACCGTTGGAAACTATATTTAAAGTACTAAAAGTTTCTAGAAGACATTTTTCCAAGATTCTAAACAGAAAGCATTCATTTTTCAGCTCAAATTTGCCGATTCAAGAAAGCAAGACAGAACCAGTCTTGGTTTTCGGCAATGTTTGGAAATTCGGTAAAATTCATAGGAAATGAATCAGTCTCTGAAATTTATCATAGGATAAGAGTCCCAAACAAAGTTTCAAACACAATGAGCGGAACTAAATTCGGAGTTTTGAGCAACAAGATATAACAGTTTAAAGTCGTAGGATTTTCACAACCTCACTAGAGAATTTCCAGATTTGAAGTGCAATGTTTGAGGCATCATTTGAGTATCGAAATGGTATTGAAATTACACCAAATTTGGTACAGTTAAAGCTGCATATATGAACTACCTCTCTATAAAAATTTAGATAAAAACTCGTACTGGAAAGCAGTTAACAAAATGACCAAAGTTTGTGAAATGTTTCAAAGCTAATCTGCCATCCTACTTCCCTTTCTTTTTCAAATGTTTTGTCCAACGAAATCAGCCCCAATTCACTCCACTTTTGAAACCAAGATTCCAGAAACATTTAATAAGCAATTGATGGTTAAATGACACTAAAATGTTTGAAATATAACATCCCAAAACAGATTTGACCATTCGGTCAGCAAGGAAGGGAAAAGTTTCTAGTTTCCAGCTTTGTCGCGTTTTCGAAATCAAATCATATCTAGCTCTATACAACTTCAAATTGAGAATGGTTTATGGCATTGGAAACTAGGTTCAAAATGCTACAATTTATCAGAAGACTTCGTTTCGAAAATCTTTTCACAATTGGGACAAAATCGAGCCACAATGTGCAGCTTCCCAGTTTCATTTGAACACATAGGCAAAGCAGAACAGCCGACTTTGCCGTTTCGCTACGGATCCCTCAAAATGAACTAACAGGGGATTTTTATACCATTGGAAAGCTATGAATGTCTAGTTTTGAATGCCACTAACGGCACTCAATTTTGACTTTTGCACAAAAGGTATGTTCAGACAAAGGACCATTGTCCGGGTACCCTGCTATACGTTTTCCAGATTTGAACCTTTACCAAAACTCAAGTTTTGTGCAACCATTCGATATGATTTTTGAAAGGAACTTTGTACACACAACATAAAACATATATCCATCAATTTCATAGCCAATCAAGCATCAAAATTTCAAAATACAAACAGAACATCATGGACCGAATTTTTGGCCAGCTTGCCTTTACAACTTTCCTTCGATTTCTCTCCACTTTCTAACCATAAACATCTCATTTATCACATAAACAACCATAATCAAATAATCAAGCCTCAAGTCAGCTACCTAAAGGTCTCATCAAGACAGCTAGCCTATGATTTAAAGCGAGATAAATGGTTTCCTCAAGTCCTCTAACCTATTTTCTTGCTTAGGGTTGTAAACCCATGAAACTAACCACTAATTTTTGAATAAATGGAAAGATTAAAGGAAATGAAAGGTTACCTCCTAAACCCTAGATGAAACCAGACTTTTCCACCAAAAATTCTCCAAGAAACTCCACAAGATGTTGCCTTTCTTCAAGCTAGAGTTGATTTCCAAGAGGTGTGGAAGTTGGATGAAGAAATGGAGCAAGAAAAGTGAAGCTTTCCTCCTCCTTGTCTTCCTTGGAGTTTCGGCCGACTAAGAGGAGAGAGAGAGAGGTTTTTCTATGTTTGGCTTGTGTTGGAAGATTGGAGGGAAACGGAACTAATAAGCTTGCCAAAAGTCAACTTTGAATAGTTGTCGAAGTAGTGTCGTGCACTACCACTTTCTCTTTTGTTTGATACACTCATGCACTAATCCTCCAATGTAATTCCCTTAACACTATAATTTCTCACTCTTACTAGTCTAATATAAATTTCTCAAATCATTGATTAGTCGTGCGGTGTGACTTTCGAGAAATTTGCGACACACGCGCGATAAAACGAAATTTAAGGGCAATTCATGCAACTAAAATATAATTAACTAATTTTAGGGCAAATAATTATAAAATAACTATTTTAAGAATAAAAACATGAGTCCTCACATCTATGAGATTCGCCTTATTAATAAATTGCCCGAATTTCATAGCTTCAGTAGGATTAAAAGGCCGTCCCCCATTTTTCTCATCGGCATCCAGAATTACATTGAAATCACCACCGACAAGCCATGCATCAGAGCCTGGGTTATCCAGCAATAAACCAGCTCAAGGCTCACTTCTCTCGACAGAGGTACACCGAGCATGCACAAAAGATTCAACAAATTGAGACCCAGGTATGTGACCGTGGGACAACCGAACAAACACATGTTGGGGGCTCTTGTGACGACCCCACCTCCCCGTAGGGCGAACCCCAGGGTTTAGCGGTCTGCCTGCCCAACTCTCGTCAGGACTCACTCACTCACTTCAAATAAAATAAATTACAACCTCAAGAGTAAAGGAAATAACAGTTCCCAAACTTGGAACATACATGTACATTCATTTCTATTCCAAACATCCGAACAATCCCAATTATAACAAAAGATATGAATCCCAGAGACATTCAACCCTAACCAAGCGCTAGCACGAGTACAATCGCAAAATTTTTAAAAACTAGACTATGCTAGCCTGTACTAGTCTCACGCCCTCGCTCATATTCCCTGTAAGGAAAACAAATGGCGTGGAATGAGTTAAAAATCCAGTGAGGTTTCAAATAGCAAATTGACCATTATTTAAAAGTGCACGTATCAAAGTAGCAAAGTAGCGAGCATAAAAAGTTCATAAAAGTGAACAATAACATTTCAAGTAGCAAATTTCAAAATAAGCGGGTGTAAAATTCTTTTTCTAAAAGAAACAATAACACAACGAATAACAATCAAAGTATAAGGATACATATGGCTCTCAGGAGCCAAATTTCCGTTGTTTCACCAGAGCTTGATTGTGAGAACCCTAGAATTTGCTTATTTCCTTAGTTTATTGTTTCTTCTCATTTTCCCCTCTTAAGTGAAAATGTGTTCATTAATCGTTTGAATCAAAGGAAGGCCTTGTTGTTATTCGTGTTTATGTGTGAGATATGTGTATATGTGTATGTGTTGGAAGTACGGTGGAGCGCGGCAATCGAATTCGGAAAAGAGGAAAAAATTTTGTGAAAAGTAGAAGGGCCGAATCCGGCCAGTTCTTGGCCGGATTGCTGGCCGGATTGTTGAGGGGATTTGAAAAAAAATTGAGCTAGCCACTGCCTCGTATCCGGCCGGATTGTGACGTGTCACAGCCGGTCAGAGGCTTTGACCGGCTGTTTCTTTCATTCTTATCCCATTTTTTTTGGTCCAAAATATCTCATTTCTTCCCTGTCCAACCGTGAGCTTTGAGAGCAAAGAGAGAAGAAACTCTTCAACCTTTATCTTTGATTTTTGCTTCAATCTTGAAATTTCACCGATAGATTTTGAAAACCCTCCGTACAAGTGATCTTCTTGGAAGGTTAAAGCTTTTGGGTGGAGTGATTTTAAAGGGGAAGCTTTTAATTGCTAGTCTTCTTGAGTTGTGAGGTAAGATGTTTAAGAAAGATCTTTCTTGCTTTGATAATGGTATAGTAGTGATTTCTGGTGGTTATATATGTTATATTGTCAATGATTTCATGGGTTTAATGGATTTATGGTGAACTTTTATCATTAATTATGATTTTTCTATTTTCATATGATTATTGCTATGTGGCCATGTATAAAGATTGGAAATGATATAAAATGAAGCCTTAGTGGGTGAATGGTAGTTAATTGCAGAAAATTTTTGGTTTGGAAGGAAAATTAAAAAGTTAGGGTTTATGATTGTGCATTCTGCCCGAATTTATATCTCATAGATATAGGCCGAATTGGCCTTGGCTTAAAACATGAAAGTTGTAGGGAATGACATTTTGGAGGTGCCTACAAAATTTCAGGTCAATCGGAGTAGTGTAGAATGAGAAAAATCGAAATTACTATTGCTGTTCTGGTTTTACCCGAATGTAAGAATTGCGCCTGTAATTGGTTGTTTTGGCTGGAATTGCTTCCGAATTGATTGTTGAGGTCTTCTGATGAAATGTATCCTTGTTTCTTATCTTTAGTATGGCTTTGGAATTTCTGGATTTGGACTTAGGTAGGCTGACTTATGATGTTTGAACCAGAATGCGGTTTGTGAATCTGTTTTTCCGGTTGTGGTATAGTATCTTGCATTTTTGACCTGGTTACACTCGAAACTGGATAGAGTGACCTTCTACAATGTTGTATCCCTATCTCTTAGCTTCGAAACGGTGTATCTTACACCTCCATCCGATAATTGTAGTGCCAATGGTGCCAAAACCGCATAATGATGTCAAAACTGTTTTTATGATGTAGAACTTAATTCCATTTTCGGAAATATTTCTAGCTTGCTTTTGTATTTATATGACTTTAAGCCTGGTGAATGGCTTTTGGAAATGAGATGATTCTGTATGAAATGTTGGGACTGATTTGAGGAAAATAGGTAAACACAAGGGACATGCCGTCCGTTTATCTTCTTGTAATGTGAGCAAGTTAAAGTTATTTTGCGAATGTATTTTGTGACAAATTGGACGTATGTATTGAAAATGTTACCGGCTCTTTCAAAAAGTGGCCAAGGACTAAATTTCTATTTGAACCTGTATATATTTCCGCTTGGCAAATAAAATGATCAGTTTACCATTCTAAAACCTAATACCTCTTTGGTTCGAAATTCCAAACGTTTACTTATTGTTTACTAAAATATAGAGGTTGACCTAGGGTTCTCTTGGCCACAAGTGAATAACTTTTAAGAGAAGTTTTAAGAGTGAAAGTGAGATAGTTTTGCCACCTTTTCATGATTTTCATCAAGGCATATAGTCTATTGATTTTGAGCTACATAAACGATTCCGGAAACAATACTTCTTAGCTTACTTTATTGGATTTCGATTTGTCATTGGTCAAATGTTTTCCATTAGAATTTTATAACCCTAGTTATTTCCGTTCTCCGAACCGAATGTTTTTTTTTTCACTAGAAAGTCATCCTTATACGTCTTACTTGTTAGTTGTCGGATTTTCTTCGATTCACCTACTTGTTTTGTTAAGAGAATGGTAATATGCTTTCTTGTTGCATCCTAGGTTCTCGGTGACTGAGGGTAATACCCGGTAGGAGATTTTGGACGATATTTTGCATAACTAGGTGAGTGTTCCTTGTTTGTTATGTTTCATGACTATATGGCTGGTATGAATGATTTATAACATGTTAAATGTTTTAATGATTGTTAAAACAAGTTTTCTAGGCGAGTGTGTACTTTATCGCACTCGGCCTAAATGATTGTGAAGTTTTCAATGATCGAACGATTGCAATGTTAATTGTGCATGAATGTAAGCCTTTTGGCTGAACTGGCCACTGCCCCTTGTTACCGGTCGTCTCGAGCCAGAAGCGGACTCGGTCGGGCGATTAGGGACCTGGGTGAACGTTTCGGTATACTCGAGTATTACCTTGAAGTCTGGTGGGGCCTGGCCAACGGTCAGGGAGGGGGGTGAATGAATGAATGAACGAATGAATGAATGAGGGTTTTACTTATATAAAATGCATTTTCAAATGATTGGAGACATAAGGGAATGAAAGGAGAATGAATGAACGAACGAATGAACGAATGGCTCCTTGTGAGCACGTATCCTTTTAATGAATGTGTTTATCGCTTTATCTTATAATTGTATCTGGAATGATTGGTTGTCTGTAATGAATGTATTGAGCTTCTTGGTTGCCTATGTGTTCGGAACCTCACTGAGCTTATAGCTCACCCCGTTAGTTTTGTTTTCCTTAACAGGGGAAGGCGTGCAAGGACGAGAGCCTGTATAGACTAGCTGGGTCTAACTCTTAGTTTTATTTTGTAATGGTTCTCGCCCTAGTGCTTGGCACGGCTGGTTGTATGGTGATTTGAGAACCTCTGTATATTTGACGATTGTATTTCTTTTGAGATATTATTGTTTATAAATTTTCTTTTAAGTTGGATCATTTTTGTGTTCTTTTATGGGTTTTCCAATTTTCTTTTAAGTTGGATCGTTGTTGTGTTCTTTTATGGGTTTTCCGATGATTGCTTGAAGTGATCGACTGAGTCCCGGCGAGAGCTGGGCAGGCGGTCCGCCGAACCCTTTGGTTCGCCTTAGGGGGAGGTGGGGCTGTCACAGTTGGTATCAGAGCCTGCTTCGCGTGGTCTCTTCGCGGAGTGAGCCTGGACTGAGTGGTGAATAGGTATGAAGGATTAAGTGCTCGTTTGAGCATAAGCTCTGAATTGTGAATGTTATAGGCCTTAACTTTTCTTGTGGTATCTGAGGATCATAGATAGGTACGTCTGGTAGGAATTTCGATTGTAGATGGTTTACTCTTTGGACTGGCCGGCCCGAGAGGTGAATTGTCTTATTTCGGATTCTTGTGCCTGAGTACTCCAGAGTTGAGGCGGTGTTAAGTATGTGAGATTTGCATTTTAGGAACATGAACAGGCTTTGTTCGATTGGAATGAGTACAAGGGGTTAAGGGATATCTGGTTTGAATAGTAAGTGACGTGAGGGACCGGACGGGGTTAGCTTAGCTGAGACTGGGACGACACATCACCTCCTCGTTTGATTCGCCCATATATTCTTATTACACGACGTTAATTGGTGTATTTGAGCATATGAATATTTGCCTGACTTGATATGTACTTGTGTAATTGGTCATCTATTTTTGTGATATATGGAGTGCTAAGTGCATATATGTTTACTTGTGTATTTGGTGCCTCAAGTTTTGTTACTTTAGTCCCCTTATTGCATTTATTCATTAAACTACTTTTGGAAAAAAAAAAGGAAAAAGAGAGAGAGAAGGGAAAACAATATATATGGACGGAAGACGTAGTCGTGGACGTGGACGCGGCCGTGGGAATAAACGAGCCCAAGAGCCAAGAGAGGAAAGGGCAACAACAGCCGCACAAGAACAAGAACCTAGAGTTGAGGCCGGAGACGAAATGGCGACGGCAATTCAACAAATGGCAAACATTTTGACAAGGTTGGTGGACCAACAAGGCCAAATGCCTGTAAATCAACCCCAGAACCCTGAAATAGGAGAAGATCGGGCTCTAGAGAGGTTTCAGAAGTTTAATCCTCCGAAATTCTTTGGAGGGTCCGATCCGGACATGGCCGAACAATGGGTAGAGGCCATGGTTAATATCTTCATAGCCCTAAACTACACTGAGCAAAGACAAGTGACCTTTGCGGTGTTCCAATTTGAAGGGCCGGCCCGAGCATGGTGGAACGTGATTAGAGCGAAGTGGGAAAGAGAACAAACCGTGTGGACATGGGCGAACTTTCTAAGAGAGTTTAACGAGAAGTACCTCCCACCTTTAGTCCAAGAAAGGAGGGAGGACGAATTTATTGGACTACGCCAGGGGACCTTAAGTATGGCTGAATATGAAATGAAATTCACCAAATTATCCAAGTTTGTTTCTGAATTAGTAGCCACAGAACCGAGAGTGAGACGGTTCATACAGGGATTGAATTTGGACATCCAGGAGGCATTAGCGGTGGCACAAGTAAATACGTTTACGGAAGTCCTTGAAAAAGCTCAAAGAATTGAGGAGGCAAAAGCCCAGATAAAGGCCTCCCAAGCTCGGAAAAGGGGTGCATCAGGCAGTGGATTGGAAGAGTTTAGTGAAACAATGGCCCCTAAGATATGCAGGAAGCGAACCATGTATTGCGGCCGGGGGGGGCCAGTGGCCGGTCGTTGATGGACTAGTTGAGGTCTGTGAAGAGAAGTCTACTAAGAGAAGCCGAGCAGCGAGCCGTGGCGGATGGATTCTATATTAAAAAATGCTTCTCACATTGACTTGTGGCTATTGTGGAAAGGCCAACCATACCGAAGATGCTTGTTGGCGAAAAGGGCGGAAATGTTTAATCTGTGGAAGCAGTGAGCATCAAGTGAGCAATTGTCCGAGGAGACATCTGAAAGAGAAGAAGCAAGAGAGGAAGATATTTTGGGATGACATTCCTTCACCTCTCATGTGAGTAGTACAACTGACATATATATACAAGATTGAAATAATCTAGATCCTAAAATCAAGCTATCAAGATCCTAAAATCAAGCTAGAATAATTAGCTATCTACTTCCTATAATTAAACTAGGATAATCAGGCTAATAATCAGGCTATCTAATCCCTATAATTGATGTATAATATATCACACGTATCTAGATATATTCAACACTCCTCCTCAAGCTGGAGCATACAAATCATATGCACCAAGCTTGCCACATATATATTTTATACGAGGACCTCTTAGGGACTTGGTAAGAAAATCTGCAAGTTGATCACTTGAATTAACGAAACCCGTCTCAATAACTTTGGAGATCAATTTTTCTCTAACAAAATGGCAATCAACTTCAATGTGCTTAGTCCTCTCATGAAAGACTGGATTGGAGGCAATGTGAAGTGCAGCTTGATTATCACAAATCAACTTCATTGGGTCACTAGTCCCCAAATTCAACTCATTGAGCAATTGTTTAAGCCATATTAGCTCACATGTAGCCATAGCCATGGCTCGATACTCAGCCTCAGCACTGGATCTAGCAACCACATCTTGTTTTTTACTTTTCCAAGATATTAAGTTGCCACCAACTAGAATACAATAGCCTGTGGTAGAACGACGATCAATAGGTGATCCTGCCCAATCTGCATCAGTGTAACCAATTACTTGCATGTTTCCTTTATCAGTATACAACAATCCTTGGCCAGGTGCTCCTTTGATATATTTGAGAATGCGGAGAGCTGCATTCCAATGAGTATCACATGGGGAATCTAAAAACTGACTGATCACTGAGACAGAAAAAGATATGTCAGGACGTGTTACTGTAAGATAGTTCAACCGTCCCACAAGCCTACGATACTTTCCAGGATCCTTAAGTGGCTCCCCCTGTCCTGGAAATAATTTAATATTAGGATCCATTGGAGTTTCGACAGGCTTAGCATTTGACATGCCTGCCTCCTCCAAAATGTCCAATGCATATTTTCGTTGGCAAATAACAACACCTTCTTTGGATTGGGCAACTTCGATACCCAAGAAATAACGAAGCTTGCCCAAATCTTTCGTCTGGAAATGGCCAAAAAGGTGGTTCTTTAACTGAGCAATTCCATCATGATCCTGTCCAGTGATAATAATATCATCGACATAAACGACAAGATAAATGCTACCTTTTGATGGAGAATGACGATAAAACACTGAATGATCAGCTTCACTACGGATCATGCCATATTTTTGGACAACATCACGAAAGCGTCCAAACCAGGCCCGAGGAGATTGTTTGAGACCATAGAGTGCACGTTTTAGTCGACAAACCATTCCACTAGACTTCCCCTGAATAACAAAACCAGGTGGTTGATCCATATAAACTTCCTCCTGCAATGCACCATGAAGGAATGCATTCTTGATGTCTAATTGGTGCAAAGGCCAATGATGAACAGCAGAAAGAGATAAGATGAGACGAACAGAAGACATCTTGGCCACTGGAGAAAAGGTGTCAGTATAATCCAGACCAAAAATTTGAGTATAACCCTTAGCTACTAGACGAGCTTTAAGACGATCAATTTGACCATCCGGACCAACTTTAACAGTATAAATCCAACGACAACCAACAGTTGATTTACCAGGTGGGAGTGGGACTAGCTCCCAAGTGGAATTGGAGTGAAGAGCAGCCATTTCATCTATCATTGCCTGACGCCACCCAGAGTGGGACATAGCCTCACCTATAGTTTTAGGAACAGACATGGACGACAAAGAGGACAAAAAGGCATAATAGGATGAAGACACGCGCTGATAATTGAGACAATTATAGTTGGGACATTGATTGCGAGTAGAACGAATACCTTTGCGGACAGCAATGGGTGGGCTGGCTGGAGAGGAGATCGTGGTAGGTGACGAACTTGGAATAGTTCGTGAGACATCAGGGACATCAGCAGATTCTCCAACACCAGTATCTGGAACTGTAGTAGGACAATTCCCTACATTGCGTCTCTGGTAAGTGAGCAATGGTGGTGGTGATGCGGGTGAAGGTAAGGACTCTTTAGGAGGCTGACTAATGTCAGTGTCATGAGTAAGAGGAACAAAATAAGTAGAAACAGGAATATCTTCCGTGATTGTAGAATGCTCAGACTTGTTAGGCTGAAAGAAAGGAGTAGACTCAAAGAATCCCAAAAATACACATTTGACAGCACGTGAAGACAGCTTATCTTTTCCAGGAGTGAAATCATGTACAAAACATGTACAGCCAAATGTACGAGGGGAAATAGAAAATAGTGGAGCATTAGGATATACAAAAGAGTAAGGAACTTGATCCTTAAGGACAGATGATGGCATGCGATTAATCAAATAACATGCAGTGAGAATGGTATCCCCCTAAAAACGTAACGGAACATTTGCATGAAGAAGTAAAGTACGTGCTGTTTCAACCAAATGTCTATTTTTCCTTTCAGCAATCCCGTTTTGTTGTGAGGTGTGAGAACATGATGATTGATGAATGATCCCTTTAGACTCCATAAAGGACTTGAAAGAGGTGGAGAAATACTCATGTGCATTATCACTACGTAAGATTTTTATGGAAACACCAAATTGTGTTTGAATTTCAGAGACAAAACTTTGAAAAATAGAAAACACTTCAGATCTATTCTTCATAAGAAACACCCAAGTACAACGAGAATAATCATCAATGAAAGTAACAAAATACTGAAAACCTAAAGTAGAAATAACACGACTCGGTCCCCAAATATCAGTATGGACCAAAGAAAATAGAGATTCAGCTCTACTATTAGCCCTTTTCGGAAAATGACTACGAGTGTGTTTTCCAAGCTGACATGATGCACACTCTAAGGAAGACATGGTAATAGATGGCACCATCTTTCGAAACTTATTTAAACTTGGATGACCCAAACGACTATGGATTAGCAGAGGATCATCTATTGCAGAACAAGATACTGGTGTTGGTAAAGACAGATGGTAAAGTCCCTGAGACTCACGCCCTGTGCCAATCGTCCGCCCTGTACCTCGATCCTGTAAAATTACAGATTCCTCATCAAATGTAACTAAGCAGTTAAGAGAACGACACAAACGACGAACAGATACTAAACTAAAAGGACAATTGGGTACAAAAAGAACAGAATCGAGAGGCACAGAAGGTAGAGGGTTAGCCTTGCCAATCCCTTTAGCTTGGGTTTGTGAGCCATCAGCAAGAGTAATATTGGGTAGAGAAGTAGAACTATGGAGTGAAGAGAAAAGTTGTGGATTACCAGAAATATGATCTGTGGCAGCAGAATCTAAAACCCATGGGCCAAGAGATGGAGATTGAGAGACACATGCGCTAACATTACTAGTGTGTACAACTGAGGCAGTAGGTGTGGAAGACTGTTTGGCTGTAAACCATTTCACAAAATCTTCATACTCAGGCTTGAGAGTTGGTTCTGAACTTGCGCAAGGTTCGGATTGAACAATATTCGCCACTTGTTGGGGAGGACGTCCATGCAAGAGCCAACACCGATCTTCTGTGTGGCCAACCTTTTTACAATAGTCACAGTAGGGTCGATTTTTGTTACCATTATAACCACCTCGACCACGGCCACGTCCACGACCTCCTCTTTGGCTGGATTGAGATGCCAAAGCTGATGAATCAACAACGATAGTCTCCGAAGATGATTTTGATTCATCCGGGAGCCATAACAGCCGTGAAAAAGCTTGAGACAAAGTAGGAATTGTGGGGCTAGCAAGAATCTGGTCACGAATGGTAGAATATTCTGCAGGTAATCCAAAGAGAGCCAAAAGCATAAAAAATGTACCTCGCTGAGAGAGTTGTTCCTGCTGAGTTGCAGCAGGGGGTAGCAACTCATTGAAATCGGAAAGGACCCCTTGAATTCTGCCTAAGTAAGAACTCATAGGCATATCAAGTTTTCGAGGTGCAATGAGACTCATCAAATCAGAACAAACGGCATAAACACGAGATATATCATTAGTGTATAATGCTTTGGCCTGCTCCCAAACACTAAAGCAAGTCTTATGTGGACGGAAAATTTGCTTTAGTGAAGAATCAATGGTCTGCCAAAGCATGCTACACAATTGAGCATCGATTCGCTCCCACTTGGATGGATCAGTCATAGTATCATCAGGTTTAGTAGTAAGATGATCTTTATATCCTTGTCCCATAAACCATAGCTCTACGTCAGCAGCCCAAGTAGAGTAGTTTGTGAGGACTCGCAAATTTCTTGTATTTTTCTCAAAAATACCC
>NW_020863371.1:0-14994 GCF_003713205.1 Coffea eugenioides | reverse complement strand
GTTGAACTTAGTCTAGGAAAAACGTTTATGATTTTTCGGTTCTAAACTTGATTAAGATTTCAGTTGGCAGACAAACAGAAGGATAAGATGTCAATAATCCTGCCAATAGGTTATTAACATCTGAGTCTAGTAACTGGAATCTTTTTTGCTTTTGATCTTCCGCTTCATCCATTTATCTGTAATTAGTGCATTGTTAGGTCACAGATTAGTATGGTTTATTCCTTGTTTACATGTTTTATTCACCTTGTGTTGCTCACTCTGTCATTTGTCACTTGATTCAATCAAGTGACTCCATTTAAGTCTGCAGTGCCTTCTTGAGTAACTGACATGATTCTTCATCCAAAATGCAACACTGGTTAAGTTCTTTGTCACCCATATCTTTCCAGTGTATATATATGAAAGAGTTACCATTTTCCTGAAATTTGAAGAGGCTTATGGATACGTAGTTAGCTTAAGCTTGTACATAAGTTAACTCATTTCGGCTAAGAACAAATTCACCTTACTAATACAGAAGCTTTGCATTGTTTGCTTTGAAAATAGAACAAAAACAATAGATAGAAGATATGCAATATTTTCTACTGTAAGAAAAAAATTTATAAATATAAAAGCAAATAAATAAGGGTATGATTTTATTTCTCTAGAGAATGACATGGTCTTAAGTGATCATAATTCTTGGAGGAGAAAATCATGAGTCCAATTTTGTAAGGCATTTGAGACATCAGATATTCTGTGCATGTATTATATGGCTGATTGTGAGTCATGTAGCACGAGTTCTTGAGTAGTAGATATGTAAGCATCATTTTTGCTTTCAACAATAGAAAGGCATTCTTCATTGCAGCAGCTTTGGATAATTGTCTTTTGTTCATACTTAAAGGAACTTGTATAAGCATAAGATTTTGCACTATTCTAGGGCTATAAGGAACCAAATAATAGGTGGATGATTTAGAGTTAGCTTAAAAACTTGTGGCAGACGCCTTTTTGGAATTGTTTTTGGATATATTTACACCAGAAGCCAACCATTGCTGAGGTTTATTACCATGTGAATGAAATGAATGAGTTTCAGTTATATTTGAAGTCCTCTGCAAAGCCTGTATCGTTTTTATTTTTTGGACCTTTATGTGTTGCAAAAGGGAGGCAAAGAGTGAACTAACTTGGAGAATGCAAAGGTGTGCATCTAGTGCTTGCGACATTCTATTCTTTTGACTTAATGGAGTTTTTATAAAAGCTGTGTGTGCTGAATGTTTTCTTAGGACATTCTATTCACGACTGATGTAACCAATAAAGAGTTTAAGGGAAGATTAGATTTACATAATCATGGGAACTTGGCTGAATATTGAGTTTACCAACTTTGAAGAATGGGTAACCTTTTTAGGATCTTGAGGTATTTGTTAAAAGTTTAAGTTCTACATATTTCAGTAGAATTAAAATTTATGGTGCTTAAGTAGCTTATAGGTATTTACGTATTATGAGTATTTGGTAAACTGACAGTGGAGGACACTTTGGTCGTTGTTTGAGACCCTGGGCTTATATATTGACTTTGATGGAAGGGCTTTTAATTGAAATGTTGGGGTTCATTGCCTCAAGTTCCTGCCATAAGATGTTCTGGTGCCTGGGGGCTGAAGCCCAGTACATTCTTCATCTTCCACCGGACACGTACCCAGACACCTAGGTTTGTAAGGCCATCCATGAAGGAGTTAAAGTTATTCATTGGTGAATTTTTTATGCATGGCTATTCTAGGTAAACAGTTTTCTCGTGAAAACTGGCGCAGAAATGGCATCTGGTCTAGCTGGTGGTGATCTGTCGTTATTCTTTATAGTTTTTTTTTTCCATTGATTTGCACAAAATCTGATTGACTTTTAGCACTTTTGATTTTAGAAGAATGCATCTTGCATTAGAAATTTTTTTCTAATTAGGTTCCATCTTAATAGCTGTATTAATTTATGAAATCTTGTTCAAAAGAGTGACAATTAGCACAAGGATAAATCAGAAATTGATTGTACAATGGTCTAGGGGCAGAATACTCGAGTTTGGGAGCAATTCTGACGTAATTGTCTGATGCGATTTTTAGCAGAGAAATTGCAGTTAAATGAAATGCAGTTCTTGAAGACAATTGCCTTTGGCTTTTATATACTTATGCAACCGAACTTGTGCAGAATCAGCATGAATGATATTTTTCACCGTCATATTTTTTTTCGGGGTTTGGTTGATCTGATCGGTTCGTACAATTTTATATATATGAACTATCTCAATGGGAAAGCCTGCTTGCATCTAGAGGGTGTAAAGTGTAAAAATCAGCTTAGTATCTTGTCACCGGTAACTGCAGTACATTTTCTTACATGTCTTGTTCTGTATGTAAAGCTAAATAGGTTAATTCAAGTTAAGTCACATTTATGTTCTGTGAGATGTCGACCAGTTATATGGTTAAATACTCTTTGCAGTATTTCAGATCTTTGAGTGTTTGGATGCGAATATGTCAGCTAAAGGGATGAGAATATCAGTAAGTACAGAGGAGGAACTTGGCAGCAGTATGGAGAGGAAAGATGCCGCCGATGACTTTGGAGAACCTGGTAATAGTTTAAGTCTGGTATTTTAGTTTATACGCATGCTTCTACCGATAATGCAAATTATAATGTATAACTACCTGCAAATCCCTCAAAAATATACAGATATAACTACCTGTAAATCTACAAAGAAAATGAAGAGGGTGGGGATTTGTCTGCAAGAATAGGTAATATGACTTATATGCATGAAATAATAAGAACAAGTTTAGTTAAAAAAAAAATATGTTACTATAAAGAAAGGGAATGGGTAAAGAAAATACCTTATGATAGCTCCATCCCTGTGACATACAGTGGTCCGTGGTGAGGAAGGTTTTTTGAGTTCAGTTTTGAAATTGCACATATTCATGGTTGGCATTTGGGAAATTGATGAACTCGGATGTTTGATCATTTGTTGTTTAGTGTACCAAAGGACTTCCGAATCAACCATACTGTATATACTAAACATCTTAACTATTTTTTGTTGTCTAGTATACCAAAGGAGCATGGTTTTTTGCTGTAGTATTTACTCCAACAGAGGTAGATGACAAGAATAAGCGTGAGGATGTGTATCTACAAACAGTGTATCTTAAAAAGTGCTTAACCACAGGGAATGTATGAGGATCACCTTTTGCAATTTTTTTTTGATCGGGGTTCAAAACTCATTTTTAGTTGTTTTAATCAGCACAAAACGAATACACATGCTCTCAAATTATTTTTTATATATCATTTTCTAGGTGATGGCAAGCTTAATCATGACTTTAATAGCTTAGTAATGACATATTCTTTTTTATTTTGGTGATGAAATCTTAATTCCTAAACAAATAGGTTACAACCTCCAAACATGTTTCATGTTGATCTTTTTATATAACATACAATCTCAAAATTTATATATAAAAACAATGAAATCCAAATCAAATCGCGACTGTGGAGAAACACCACTCTCATGAAAGCTGTTGAACAAGGGTGGTGAGAAACATCAAGATCAAATCTACAAGCACATGACTTTTGACTCAAATTCGGAAGTTAGTAGAGTTCAAGATAGCTACAAATTTGTTTTCTGTGTGCTTGTTGTGAAAACACTAGTATAGAAGTCTTAGTAATTTGGCCTTAGGCAACTGTTTAGATAAGAAATGGTCCACTTCCTGAAAACTCAGGTCTCAAAAGAGCTTAATCAGATGAGCAGAACTATGCCTGTGTATCTCAATATTTTCTGAAATTCCGGATCCTAGGCCAGGACCAAGGAGACGAGGAGTATATGATTTGTCTTACATTGTCCGGAATTTAGCACCGTTATCCAACTTTCTCGACTATGTAGTTGTAAGTATGAAGAAAGGATGCTCAGAGGCAACCAGATGATGATTTCAAGTTGGAAGAATTCAACCCAAGTACACAAAAGACAGGATACAAATTAAGGGCATATTTTATTTCAATCACATTCATGACAATCCTCATCTGGAAGAAGAACAAAATCTAGTAGTACACAAGAAACTGCTGCAAAAATCTGGTAGAGCTAATCTGAAAGTATCTAAGCTAATTTGATACAAACTGGCTGAGGTACTCATCAAGTGTGGTGTATTTAACATCAGGATAGAGCTCCGTTGCCTCCATGCCAAAAGAAGCCTTGATCTCAAAGTTGGCTATTTCTCCCTTCACGAAAAATGTATATGCCAAAGACAGGAGCAATTTTAATGGCATTGAAGCCTCTGCGAAAGATACAAGAGAAGAAAGCAATTTGATTAGAACGCGGAATAGGTGTTAATAATAGTAGATGCTATTGTATTAAACATTAGCAACTTGTGCACTTTTTTCTTATTGTTAGATGACCTTGAATTTTCTTAAGAACTTCGTCCCCTGGAACGTAGATCTTTTCGAGGGTCTTGCCAATTTTCTTTTCCCACAATGATACTATTTCGTTGTAGGACAAAGTGTTGGCAGGGGGTGTAATGTACACACTCTTGTTTAGAGTCCTTAGGTCATCTGCTGCTTTGATGGTGTACGCGGCAATGTCTTCTTCCTTGGTGAAAACAACTGCAACGAAACATAAAATTGAAGAAAAAATTGAGAACGATGAACTCTAAAACATGATACTAAACCAATCAAGAAATGCAGCAGACAAGCTTCTTTTGGATACCTTTTGGATTTCCATCACCAAGAATGACAATTTTGTCTCTGGGAGGACTTGCAGAACCAGAGTCTCCAAAGTTGTTGAGGATATAATTCAAGTAACCAGCAAATCCGTTAGATATTAAGTAAGTGTAAGGTATCCCTTCTGCCTCCATAGCTCTGCGGATCTCAACCTTGGTCCTGCTTAAGCTAGCAGCAGGCTCAACAGCATGCCCACGATCCACATCAACCCCAAATTCAGAAGGTAAAAATCTCTGAAACCAAATACAGCTCCTTCTTTAGGAATATGGAAGTCACAACTCACAAAGGGATAAACGCAAAAGATAAAAATCAAGAAAGGATTCGTAACGCTGTATTTTGCTTACTTTGATGTTTCCAGCTTCTTTAATTGCTGCAATAATCTTAACTTGATGAGCTACCAAATCTCCCCCGACTGCAGAGATCACTATGTCAACTTGTTTGATTGCATTTACCAACTGCTGATGATTGTGTAGGTCTCCCTGTTCAGTCCATACATACATGTCAGTTTCTATAGTTTCTTGAAAAAAATTGAAACAGTATTTAGACAACGAAGAAAGCAATAACAGCACACATGAAGAAATATGACTCCCAAACTGTTGAAACTCTCTATGATAGCTGCCCTTTTAGGATCTGAAATTGTGCTTTCTCAGACCAGTGCAAACGTTGGGTGCCCTGCCTTTGCACTTGCTTCCACTAAATATTTCCCGATGTTTCCAGTGCCCCCAATGATCAAAATCTTGCTTTCACATCCATTTCCAACTCTAGGATAGTAGACTACTGCTGCAAAATTGGATGGAAACCGTAAATCGATGAGCTGAACAGATGCAGAAATGTGCCTATAGGCTGCAGCTTCCTGCACGGTTAATTTATAGAGGAAAAAGTATTGAAACTGGCAAGCAACCCTGTCGCTGCAGTTTCCTTTTGATGCTCTATCGGCTTCTGAAATTTCTAAAATGCTCCAAGGATTAATCAATGGAAGATTAGACAGTTGAACATTCTCAGGAGGTGTTGGGTGTCAAACCAGCAAAAATAAAATTCCTACTCTTAAGTCACGAATTAAGTCCACTATGGTACTGGAGCAGGGACTTAGGCTGTGCAATGGGTTACTAGCTTCACCCTGGTGCCAGAG
The DNA here is from genome assembly GCF_003713205.1 of Coffea eugenioides. NCBI lineage: Eukaryota > Viridiplantae > Streptophyta > Magnoliopsida > Gentianales > Rubiaceae > Coffea > Coffea eugenioides. Next base: position 9,179 of record NW_020863371.1, on the reverse strand, counting down.
TTTGCTTGATCCGATATACCAAAGTGTATTAATTACGTGAAAGACAAAATTCGAATATAGCAGCGAGCAGGGTCGAATCCACAGGGACTTGGGAATTTATTTTGAATGAATGTAACATTAAATAAAAATGGGGGAAGTTGATATGGAACTGTCTAATTTAATTGCTCAAATTAAAAATATAAAGTAAATTGACGGAAGGAAAATCTCTAGTCAAAGGTATAATCTCCACTTATGGTTCGAATCACTGATCACAGATGCAGAGATAAAATCTTTCATTTACAAATAAACTGGTTATGGTTGTCAACAAGCTCTGACAACCTGCCTAACCTTACTGATTCGATAACCACAACAAGCTCTGTAGTTATTGCCCTAGCCAATTAAGCAGTCCTAAACACGCTCTTAGGATTTAACCTATTGACAGCATTAATCATTAGACTGGCCACCAATTATAACCAACAAACACACACGCTCGGTTTATTTAGGCTATATCATATATTTCCGCAACAACGACTCAAAAGTTTTTACTACAATTGAATCATATCACTTGCCACATGCACTAAAATTACCCAACAATTACGGATTGAGCACTCTTAGATGGCTGTTAATTACTCACACAATTAAACAGTGATCAAGTATTTAATTGCAAGAAATAATCATATGCATAAGTGAACAGGAAATATATAAACACTTGCAAATTAAAGAACGTAGGGAAATCAATTCGATCTCACAGTTTTGTCGAACCAAAGCTTCGATTTAACCTCTGACTAGATGAAGAAATTAGCCACTCCTCATAGTTGAATTGCAGCCAAAAGTACTGGATTGCAAAGGCATTGCGTTTTTACTAGAAAGCAAGGAATAAAAGATGTTTTTCCCGTTGGGGAATATTGTCGAACACCTGGCGTGTGTCAGAGGCCAGTCCAGAGAAAGGAAACTAGAACTAAACTAAAAAGCTAAACTAGAGGTCCCCCCTTGCTTCTGTACGTCCTCTCCTTAAAAAGCCAAAAGTAAGATGACTAAAAGCTATCTCCGGTGGTCCCCACACATGTGGACAAAGTCTCCAAAATTACTCCTTTCTCCCAAGTCTCTCTACGTTGCTTTCTTTTAAGAGCCCAAATGACTTATAGCTTTGTGGTCCCCACCAATCCAAGGCCTAAGGATTGAAACCCTTAGAAGTCTCCATATTCTCCATAAAGTCCCTCCTTTTTGGTAGTTTTCTGCTTCATTCCTGAAATTAAGTCCCGATACCAAATATGAGTAAATATCAGCAATTAACACAATATTTGTCAGGGATAGAAGGGAAAATTAATAATTAAAATACCAACAATTAACACCCTATCAATTCCCCCCACACCTAAACCATGCTTGTCCTCAAGCATGAGAACAAGAAACAAACACCAATATTTGATAGTGGCTATTGCTCTATCCAACAAATTGCCAAGATACCAAGAAAAATAATATTCAAGCATCAATGGTCAAGTCCAAGAAACATCACTCCGGTTAGCTTCTAAACCACAAATGCCTCTAATTCCAGGTTAACTAATCTAAGAAAAAGGAATGACACACAACAGTTATCAGCAAATGGTCCAACTATTAACCAAAATCTCAACATTAAATCCATAATTCGGCAAGCTGACTTTTATTACACACTAACACAACCTTCACTTTTTTTCACATTTTTTCTACTTTTCTCTCTTTTTTTTTTCTTTCAATAGTAACAAAAGACTGAGTCGCTAGCCATTTGAGCCTTTTGACGCGAACTCCAACATTGGCCAGATGAAGGAGCCCGGTTACTCAGCTTCTATCGCCACGTGACCACGTACTCATAGAAGTTACTACCTTTTGACGCGAGAATCAACACTTTTAGGTGCAGATCCCCGGTTACTCAGTAGTAACTAATAGCGGAGTACAGTCAAGTTTATTCATAGTTAAAAATCACAAAAACTCAATATAACACAAAAACCAAAAGAAAACTTGCATCAGCTAGCCTCATTTTCAAACATGGAGAACTAAAGTTAATAACCGGACCAATTCACACGAAAATGCCAATAATCATTCCCTATGCCTAGGAAAGTTAACCAAAAATCATTGATATTCACCAAAGAGATGTTTTTGGATTCAACCACATTAACTTGGTACCCTTTTATTATTAAAACTTGGCAATAGCAGAAATAAAGGCAACAATCCAACATCAAACTTGGCATCACATACGAGCTAATCACTAAAAAGAAGAAAAAGAAAATGAATGAAAGACACTAGCACCATAACTGCTCCCCCCACACCTAAATCCTACATTGTCCTCAATGTGACAAATAAAAAGCAAAAGTGAAGCAAAAGTGAGAGGGAAAGCAACCACACTTCCCTGAAATCGGGGCATAGTGAAGGGCGAGGTGGAAACGGAGGTGCAAAGCCTGTAAGAAACAGAGACTGCGCCAAATCATGTGCCATGCCGGCGACATTGGCATCGACGTTGACCATGCGAGCCTCCAAAGTCTGAACCTGGAAAACTAAGAAGAGAAGAAATGAGCTGAAATCGCGTTTCTGAAGCCTTTGTTGGGACACATAAAACGCGATTGAAAACGCGCCTTCAACTCGCGTTTTATAAGTCGCGTTTCCTTCACAAATCTTGCAGGAATGAAAACGCGATTGAAAACGCGCCTTCAACTCGCGTTTTATAAGTCGCGTTTTGTGCACAAATCTCGCAGGAGTGAAAACGCGATTGAAAACGCGCCTTCAACTCGCGTTTTATAAGTCGCGTTTTGTGCACAAATCTCGCAGGAGTGAAAACGCGATTGAAAACGCGCCTTCAACTCGCGTTTTCTAGTCGCGTTTCACTGTGGCTTTCGGACGATTCTCATTGTGAGCTTCCTGCACGTCATCACGCGGGCACGTCAAAACTGAAGGGCACCTATAAATCGGCAAAAACGAAAACTGAAACCCAAAATTAGTCGAATTCAAGGAGAACACCTCTAAACTACCACACGGAATTGAACAAACAATTAAAATGAACAATTGGGTTGCCTCCCAAAAGCGCCTTTCTTTAAAGTCTTTGGCTAGACAAAATAATGCTTCAATCAGAGAGTTCAGGCACTGCAAGGGTCACCTCCTCAACATTATTAACTTGAAATCCTTCATAAAAAGGTTTGAGACGATGACCATTAACCTTAAAAATCTTGTCAGTGTGAAGACTTTGAATTTCTACTGCACCATGAGGAAACACATTAGTCACAATAAAAGGTCCAATCCAACGAGAACGCAATTTACCAGGAAAAAGTTTAAGTCTAGAGTGAAAAAGAAGTACTTTTTGACCAATACAAAAAAATTTCCTTGAAATTGCTTTATCATGAAATGCTTTTGTCTTCTCCTTATAAATGCAAGAACTCTCATATGCATCATTTCGGATTTCCTCCAACTCTTGCAATTGCAACTTCCTGTGTTCTCCAGATTCATCCATCCGCATATTATAATTTTTAACTGCCCAATATACCCTATGTTCCAATTCCACAGGTAGATGACAAGGTTTGCCAAAAATTAATCGGTAAGGAGACATACCTATGGGGGTCTTAAAAGCTGTACGGTAAGCCCAAAGTGCATCATCTAAGCGCAAACTCCAATCCTTTCTATTGGGATTCACCGTCTTTTCAAGTATCGACTTGATTTCTTTATTGGAGATTTCTGCTTGACCACTAGTCTGCGGATGATAGGACGTAGAAACCCGGTGAGTGACGCCATATTTCTTCAACAATGCTTCCATTACTCGATTGCAGAAGTGTGTCCCTCGGTCACTGATAATTGCTCTTGGCGTGCCATACCTGACAAAAATATGAGATTTAATAAAATCAACTACAACCTTAGCATTGTCAGTCCTAGTTGCCTTAGCCTCTATCCACTTTGAGACATAATCAACTGCAAGTAATATATACATATTACCAAAAGAGGAAGGAAATGGACCCATAAAATCTATACCCCATATATCGAAAATTTCACAAACCAGTATAGGAGTAAGAGGCATTTGATCTCTATGGCTTAAATTACCTGTCTTTTGACAATTTGCACATGATTTACAAAATAAGTATGCATCACTAAACAAAGTTGGCCAAAATAAACCACACTCTAAAACCTTTCTTGCAGTTCGCTTAGGGCCAAAATGTCCACCACACGCATATGAGTGACAGAAAGATAAAATTGATGGAACCTCTTCTGTAGACACACACCTGCGAATAATTTGATCAGAACAATATTTCCACAAGTATGGTTCGTCCCACACATAATATTTAACATCACTTTTAATTTTTTCCTTTTGAGCTCTAGACAAATCATTAGGTAGCGTTCTAGTAACCAGATAATTCACTAAATCAGCATACCAGGGAGTTGTCTTTTGAACTACAAAAAGATGCTCATCTGGAAAATTATCCTTCAAGGGAGCAGGTCCTTCACTATTGATCAAACGACTGAGATGATCAGCAACCATATTTTCGGCACCCCTTTTGTCTTTAATTTCCAAATTAAATTCTTGGAGTAGGAGAATCCACCTTATAAGTCGTGGTTTGGCCTCTTTCTTGTTGAGCAAATATTTCAAAGCTGCATGGTCAGAATAAATAATGACTTTAGTGCCAAGTAAATAAGAACGGAATTTTTCTAAAGCAAAAACAATAGCTAAAAGCTCCTTTTCCGTAGTCGAATAATTGCACTGGGCACCATTCAAGGTCCTCGAGGTATAATAAATGACATAAGAAGCTCTGCCCTCCTTCTGGCCAAGTACTGCACCAACAGCAAAATTGCTGGCATCACACATTATCTCGAAAGGAAGACTCCAGTTTGGTGGTCGAACCACTGGTGCTGAAGTCAATGATCCCTTGAGCGTGTCAAATGCACTCTTGCAATTATCATCAAAATGAAATACCACATCCTTTTGAAGTAATTTGCATAGAGGATGGGATATCTTTGAAAAATCTTTGATGAAACGCCTATAAAAACCTGCATGGCCAAGAAAAGAGCGAACTTCCCGCACACTTGCAGGGTAAGGTAAACATTTGATAATTTCTACCTTAGCCTTATCTACCTCAATTCCTTTTGCAGATACCACATGGCCTAAAATTATGCCTTGGTCCACCATAAAATGGCATTTCTCATAATTTAAAACAAGATTAGTCTCAATGCACCTTTTAAGAATTTTTGTGAGGTTAGTTAAACATTCATCAAAAGAATTACCATAGACAGTAAAATCATCCATAAACACTTCTATGATATTCTCCACATAATCAGAAAATATACTAACCATACACCTTTGGAATGTAGCAGGCGCATTACAAAGACCAAAAGGCATTCGTCTATAGGCAAATGTACCAAAAGGGCAAGTAAATGTGATTTTCTCTTGATCTTCAGGCGCCACTGGAATTTGTAGAAAACCTGAAAAACCATCAAGACAGCAATAATGAGATTTTCCTGCCAACCTTTCCAACATCTGATCAATAAAAGGCAATGGAAAATGATCTTTACGAGTTAATGCATTTAATTTTCTAAAATCGGTACAAACTCTCCACCCATTTTGAACTCGAGTGGGCACTAACTCACCTTTAGGATTTTCAATAACAGTAATTCCTGTCTTTTTAGGAACTACTTGAACAGGACTTACCCACTTACTATCCGAAATGGGATAGATTATACCTGTGTCAAGAAGTTTTAAAACTTCTTTCTTCACTACCTCCATCATTGGTGGGTTCAATCTCCGTTGAGCCTCTCTCGAAGGCTTAGCACCATCTTCTAACAAGATGCGATGCATGCAAGTGGCTGGACTTAATCCTTTTATGTCAGCCACTGTCCATCCTATTGCCTCCTTGTGGTCCTTCAACACCCGAATTAGTTTTTCTTCCTCTAAAGCAGTCAATTTACTGGAAATTATTACTGGGAGTGTATCTCCATCTCCCAAGAATGCATACTTTAAATTATCCGGTAACTGCTTTAATTCCACCTTCGGGGCTTGCACAATAGATGGCAAAAGCTGTGAATGAGACAGAGGTAATTCCAAGTAAGACACATTGGAAAATTCTGGGCAAAGAGAATTCAATTCAAAAATAACTTCCTGCAATTCAAAAGGAAAAACAAACTTCCCTTTTATCTTTTGCAAATTTTCCTGACAGAGACCAGTAGAAATAGCAACCTTCAACGCATCGTCATTATTAAATTCAAAATTTTGCTGCGCCAAAGAATCAATTACATCTATAACAAAAATTGAATGAGATTCACCAGGATATTTCATGGCATCATAAATATTAAATTTAATAACATCACCATCAAATTCCATAGTCAATGTGCCAGTGAAAACATCAATTTTTGTTCTAGCAGTTTTCAAAAATGGTCTCCCTAACAGTATTGGAGATGAATTAGAATTATCATCCTCCATATCAAGCACATAAAAATCTGCAGGAAAAATCAAATTATCAATTTGCACTAAAATATCCTCCAAAACTCCATCAGGATAGGCATTTGATCGATCAGCCAGTTGAATTATTACGCCCGTCTCTTTTAAAGGCCTAATGTTCATCAAATTATAAATAGAACGAGGCATAACATTTATCGAAGCACCCAAATCCAACATAGCTTTTTCAATTTTAATATTACCTATTTTGCAAGGGACAGTAAACATACCTGGGTCCTTGCATTTAGGAGGCAATTTTTTCTGCAAAACTGCCGAAACATTTTCTCCCATATGCACTTTCTCGTTTCCTTTCAACTTTTTCTTACCAGTGCATAATTCCTTCAAAAATTTAGCATATCTAGGAATTTGCTTAATTGCATCTAAAAGAGGGATATTTACCTCAACTTTTCGAAAAGTGTCCAAAATCTCCTGTTCGTGCTCTTGCTTTTTGGACTTTGCCAGTCGACTAGGAAATGGAGGCGGAGGTGTAACCACTTGTGTTGATTTTTCTCCAAAATCTGGTTGTTCCAAGGCTCTAGGTTGAGACACATTCCCCTCTTTTTCGAGCTCTTCCTCGATTGCTTGTTCAGAAATTTTCTTGCTCGGCTCAGGCAACTCTTTGCCACTTCTTAATGTGATGGCACTAGCATTTTGCTTGGGGTTGACAATTGTCTGCGAAGGTAGCTTTCCAGATAATTGGGATTCCAATCTATTGACTGTGGAAGCTAACTGGCTCATTTGATTCTCCAAATTATGAATGCTAGTTTTCGTCTCCTGTTGAAATTGTTGAGTGTTAGTAGCCAAAGATTTCACAATATCCTCAAGTGACATACCTGATTTAGGAGCAGGTTGTTGCTGTGAAAGTTGAGGTCTAGGTTGATATTGTGACTGATGTGAAAATCCTGGTGGCCTTACTGCATAATTAAAATTAGGATGATCCCTCCATCCTGGATTATAGGTGTTTGCATAGGGATCATACCGTCTCTGAGGTGGTCCTGGAAATCCAACTGCATTAGCCTGCTCAGTCGAATCATCTTGGAGTGTGGGGCACATATCTGTTGGATGACTCGAACCATAGCAGATTCCACATGTTTTCAATTGCTGCATTTGTCCTATAGCTAACTTTTCAACCAAAGAAGTTAGACAATCTAATCTTTGCTCTATTGTAGAATTACTTACCTCATTGACTCTACGAGTCGTGTTATCCTGCCTGTCTCCAAATTGTTGAGCATTTGCAGCCATACTCGATATCAAATTTCTTGCCTCCGTGGGTGTTTTATTCACTAAGGAGCCCCCACTGGCAGCATCAATAATTCTTCTGTCAGTTTGGGACAGACCCTCATAAAAATACTGGATGAGGAGTTGGTCAGGAATTTGATGATGAGGACAACTAGCACATAGTTGCTTGAATCTTTCCCAATATTCATGTAGAGTCTCTCCATTGAATTGTCGAATTCCACAGATGTCTTTCCTAATGCTTGCAGCTCGGGATGCAGGAAAGAATTTTTCTAGAAAATGCTTCTTCATGTCTGTCCATGTGGATATTGACCCAGAGGGCAGATAATAGAGCCAATCCTTAGCTTTATCGGCTAAGGAAAATGGAAAGGCTCTTAATTTAATTTGCTCCTCTGTGACTCCCTGAGGTTTCATTGTCGAGCAAACCACATGGAATTCTTTGAGATGCTTGTGGGGATCTTCACCTGGTAAGCCATGAAAAGAAGGAAGTAAATGGATTAGTCCAGATTTTAACTCAAATGCAACCTCTAATGTAGGATAAGTAATGCATAGAGGCTGTTGATTTAAATCTGGTGCAGCCAATTCTCTCAATGTCCGTTCATTAGCCATGGTGCTATCTATCTCTTCCGTCTCACTAAATGAATCCACAAAATCTACTACTGAATTATGTCCAGTAGATGAGGAGGATGCCTCTGCTCGTTCTCTTGTTGCTTTTCTCAATGCACGAGCAGTTTTCTCTATCTCAGGATTATATTGCAGTTCACCTGTACGAGAAGATCTAGGCATAAACCAGTAACAATAAAAATAAAAATAAAAAAAATAAACAAAGAAAATATAATTCAAAGAAAATAAATTTATTTTGACACCAAGTCCCCGGCAACGGCGCCAAAATTTGTTGGGTGTCAAACCAGCAAAAATAAAATTCCTACTCTTAAGTCACGAATTAAGTCCACTATGGTACTGGAGCAGGGACTTAGGCTGTGCAATGGGTTACTAGCTTCACCCTGGTGCCAGAGTTTGCTTGATCCGATATACCAAAGTGTATTAATTACGTGAAAGACAAAATTCGAATATAGCAGCGAGCAGGGTCGAATCCACAGGGACTTGGGAATTTATTTTGAATGAATGTAACATTAAATAAAAATGGGGGAAGTTGATATGGAACTGTCTAATTTAATTGCTCAAATTAAAAATATAAAGTAAATTGACGGAAGGAAAATCTCTAGTCAAAGGTATAATCTCCACTTATGGTTCGAATCACTGATCACAGATGCAGAGATAAAATCTTTCATTTACAAATAAACTGGTTATGGTTGTCAACAAGCTCTGACAACCTGCCTAACCTTACTGATTCGATAACCACAACAAGCTCTGTAGTTATTGCCCTAGCCAATTAAGCAGTCCTAAACACGCTCTTAGGATTTAACCTATTGACAGCATTAATCATTAGACTGGCCACCAATTATAACCAACAAACACACACGCTCGGTTTATTTAGGCTATATCATATATTTCCGCAACAACGACT
>NW_020863370.1:0-33479 GCF_003713205.1 Coffea eugenioides | reverse complement strand
ACTGCTATCTCTGAAGTTAATGTAGATTTAAGGATGATCCTATTCGGGAAAAGTTGTTTTGTAATAGATTAGGTTATTCTTTGAAAGGTTTTGGGTTAGAATGCTTGCGTGAGTCCTGGCGAGAGCTGGGCAGACGGCCAGCCAACCCTTTGGTTCGCCTTAGGGGGAAGTGGGGTCGTCACAGGTGGTATCAGAGCTTTTACCAAGCTCAAACCGGGAAAAGGTTCTCGGACTGTGGGGATTGACTTGTTAAGTGTGAAACAAAAGTCTACAGTTGGGGATATTAGATATGTATGTTGGGTAGGAATCTCAAATGTAGGTAAGTTACTCTTGGGACTGGCCAGCCTGAGATGTGAATTATCCTATTGCTAGATTCCTGTGCTCGAATACCAGATATTTCATTCAATGGTGTATTTGCAAATTGGGAAGAATTTAGTATATTGCATTACGACGTTACTAGAGATTAAATCCAGAAAAGTAGAACTGAAAGTAACAAGTTTAGCTTTTGAGAGTTTAAGGTGAAGAACCAATAGCGAGACCTTGAAGATTAGTGCCAATTCTGTTTTGAGATGAAAATTTTACTAGTCATTCAATGGTAAAGGGAATATATGTCACCTCTTACCCAAAAATGTGGCTTTAGACTTAGAATTTGAAGTGGAATAGCAGTTTAAATAAGAACTACACAGTTGTGAATGGTTCTAAACCCGGAGGAGAGATAAGTTTGATAAATTTGTCACATGATTAGTATGCTATCATTTGCAAATAATTAAAGGTGAGCTCTAGATGACATTGTGGTCTTTTGAATTTTATTGAAGGATTATTCGGGGCTAATATCCAATGGGATAAAGATACCTAGTTGTTAGGTTATTAGAAAACTTGATGAATGAAATGTTTGAGTTCATTTAGAATACTCCAGAGCCACTGATGTACTTAAGTAATGATCATATTATTTGACTTGGCACTAGACGTAGTAGATCTTCAATTTACTAAGGAAATTTGATTAGTATTACTAAGGGGGTCTAGTGGGATTGTCCAGGACTAAACTAATGAAGGTTAAGTTGAATCTAAACTAAGGGTTAGGCTATTAGCTATGTGATTATAATAATTTGTGTGTTGTTGTATTGTTTCCTTTCATGCTTATAAAGATTGAAGTTTGAGTTATGTATGAAAATATTGAATGTATTTGTGAATTATTTAGCTTTTGAAGTTGTATGAATTTGGTATGCAATGTGACATATATTGTGAGTATATGATTTGATGATTACGTGTTTAATTTTTGTAACGCTGTAATATTCATTAGTCCCGGGAATTAAATAAGTACTAACCTGAGTGAATTTTGGTAACCAAAGTGGTGTATAGAACTATGAGATTAAAAAAAATTTAAATAAATAAATAAATAAATAAATAAATAAATAAAAATAAAAATAAAAATAAATAATATATATATGGAGTAGGTGGTGACTATTAGCGCAATCATGTCTTGGTAAAAATTGTTGCAGTTTATGAGTTAAAGAAATAGTTATCGTATCATGTATACAAGTTGTTGATGTAACCATTATTAATAACCAGAAATAGGAAAGGGTAAGAACATGAATAAAATTTAAAAGTTAGTAAACTCGATCTATTTATCAGCCCATACCTTTAGAAGAAAGGTTAGACCAACGTTGAAGCAACGACTTGATAGATCCAGGTTAAACTGAACTTTTGCGAACAAAGGTAGGAATTTCAAGGATTCACCAACTCTATTACGGATAGAAATCAATAGGATGGGATGTTGGAGTCGGAACTTTACCATGTTTGGATATTGAATGCACTTAAAAAGAGATTTGTTTGATTTCTGATTAGAGTGTACTTGAGCTGGATATATGTTGTAATTGACTTTGTTTTGTGATATAATTAAATTGATCATGAATTTGCTTAGTATTAATGATATATATGGAGTGAAATTAACCGCAATCGTATATATGCACAATTGGTTATTACTTATTTTAAATCAGCTCGTTGTGAGAAATATAGAGCCTAGGGAGTGATAATGCTATCTTGGGTGAAAATTTTTAGTTGAGTATGACGCGCAGATAAATTGCAAATTCAAGTAGTTGAACTTTTATATACTTTGTGTGACGCCCCGACCAAAGGAGGGTTTCCTTTTATACAAGTTTTGTTGGACAAGCGGTGTAACACAGTTTGCAACTCGGAAAAGAAAAGAAAATTTTCGGAAAAATGCAGGGGCCAAATCCGGCCGAGAATCCGGCCATTTTCTGGCCGGATAGCTGGCCGGATTGCCTTGCAGTTTTGAAAAAATTTTGATCAGCCTCGGCCTTGAATCCGGCCAAGAATCCGGCCGGAAATCCGGCCAGATTCCGGCCGGATTGTGACGTGTCACAGCCGGTCAGAAGGTTTGACCGGCTGTTTCCTTCATAAATATCTGGTTTTTGTTGTCTTTTCTTCCATTTTTTGTTCCTGCTCAACCGAGGCCTTGAGAGAAAGAAAAACTCTTCAATTTTCTAGCTTTGATTTCTTACTCAATCTTGAGTTTTAACCAATGGTTTTGGACAATATTTCACACAAGGGTTTGCTATGGTGGATTAAAGCTTTTGATGGATTGGTTTTGAAGGGGAAGCTTTGGTTTGATTACTCTCTTGAATTTGAGGTAAGTTGGATATACAAGTTCCTTTTGTTCTAGTATTGGTGAATTAATGGTTTGTGGTGGCCATGTGTGTTATATTGTGGAGTATTTTATGGGTTTAAGGAAATATTGATGAATTTCTGATTTATTGGGTATTTTTCTGATTTAATATGACTATGCTTAGTTGGCTTGAAATGATGGCTTGAAATGGTGTTAAATGAAGTGATTGTGCGTTAATTGTGATTGGTTGTGGGAAATTTACGCTTATGGTATAAATTTCTGGTTTTAGGGTTTCAATTGGGGAATTTTTCCAAGGTTGGCTTATGAGCTTCTAATTGGCTCAATTGAGGGGAATTGAGGCCCTAATTGGATATGTTTTATCGTTTTCGAATTGTATGAGCAAATGTGGTTAATTGCATGTGATTGGGTTTGTTTGTAGGTTGGAAAAATAAAGGAATTAAGGGGAAATGCTGTCCGATTTTGGATAGCATTGGTGACTTTGAGTTAAGTTAAAAGGCTTGGACTTGAATGATGAAATTGGCTATATTGGACGAGAATTATGAGCCGTGGAGGTGAGTGACCTTAAACTCTTTCCAACGGTACTTTAAAATGTTTCTTGCATCGTTTCTTTGATTGCATATCCTGTGTGCCGGCATATAAGTTCTTGACATGTTTTGGCTCAAATGAGTACTTGGAATTCGTGTGCTGGACCCCGACGTCTCCTCCACCGTTTAATGTTCCTGTAGAGCACCAATGGGCTCATTCTCACTGTTTAATGTTAAATGTTCAATGATAAATGATTGTGTGGAGCGTTGGCCGTCTAAGTACCATGATTTCACTGGCTCACGAGAGAAATGAAAGTGCATTGATTATTGAAGCATGGCATTATTGAAATGAATGATTGTGAACCTGATTTGATAACTGATTTTATTGGTTACTCGCTGAGCTTCTAGCTCACCCCAAAATGTTTTATTCCCCTCCACAGGGCTCAAGGCGAAGGAAGGGCTTGTAGTGTTTATTCATGGATTATCTCAATTGATGGATTGAATTTGTATTTCCTTTTGTGTAATCATTCCTATTGGGTTTGTATCGAACGTTTAGAATTGATTGGATGTGTAATGGTAAAGATTTGGATTTCCTCCTGTATTATAATTGTGATCAAGGATCAGAGTGGCGCAGTGGAAGCGTGGACGCTTCGCTTTTGATATGTAAATATTGGAATATTTGATATATATTTGAGATTTTATCCTGTATTTGTTTGAGGACTGTAGTGATCGACTGAGTCCCGGCGAGAGCTGGGCAGACGGCCCGTTGACCCCTCTGGTTCGCCTTTGGGGAAAATGGGGTCGTTACAGTTGGTATCAGAGCTTAGGCTTCAGATCTCTGTAGCGTATCCTAGGCTTGAAGTTTAGGATGCCGGACTGTGGGTATGGTTTGACACATAAGTGATTGCTTGCAGGATTGAAACTTAGACGAGTACGTGTTGGTTGAATCTTAGTGCTTGTTTGGATGCTTGAATGACTTTTCTTGACTTGATTAGTGCAAGTGGAATGTCGAGGACGACATTCGTTTAAGGAGAGGAGATTGTGACGCCCCGACCAAAGGAGGGTTTCCTTTTATACAAGTTTTGTTGGACAAGCGGTGTAACACAGTTTGCAACTCGGAAAAGAAAAGAAAATTTTCGGAAAAATGCAGGGGCCAAATCCGGCCGAGAATCCGGCCAGTTTCTGGCCGGATAGCTGGCCGGATTGCCTTGCAGTTTTGAAAAAATTTTGATCAGCCTCGACCTTGAATCCGGCCAAGAATCCGGCCGGAAATCCGGCCAGATTCCGGCCGGATTGTGACGTGTCACAGCCGGTCAGAAGGTTTGACCGGCTGTTTCCTTCATGAATATCTGGTTTTTGTTGTCTTTTCTTCCATTTTTTGTTCCTGCTCAACCGAGGCCTTGAGAGAAAGAAAAACTCTTCAATTTTCTAGCTTTGATTTCTTACTCAATCTTGAGTTTTAACCAATGGTTTTGGACAATATTTCACACAAGGGTTTGCTATGGTGGATTAAAGCTTTTGATGGATTGGTTTTGAAGGGGAAGCTTTGGTTTGATTACTCTCTTGAATTTGAGGTAAGTTGGATATACAAGTTCCTTTTGTTCTAGTATTGGTGAATTAATGGTTTGTGGTGGCCATGTGTGTTATATTGTGGAGTATTTTATGGGTTTAAGGAAATATTGATGAATTTCTGATTTATTGGGTATTTTTCTGAGTTTAAATGATTATGCTTAGTTGGCTTGAAATGATGGCTTGAAATGGTGTTAAATGAAGTGATTGTGCGTTAATTGTGATTGGTTGTGGGAAATTTACGCTTATGGTATAAATTTCTGGTTTTAGGGTTTCAATTGGGGAATTTTTCCAAGGTTGGTTTATGAGCTTCTAATTGGCTCAATTGAGGGGAATTGAGGCCCTAATTGGTTATGTTTTATCGTTTTCGAATTGTATGAGCAAATGTGGTTAATTGCATGTGATTGGGTTTGTTTGTAGGTTGGAAAAATAAAGGAATTAAGGGGAAATGCTGTCCGATTTTGAATAGCGTTGGTGACTTTGAGTTTAAGTTAAAAGGCTTGGACTTGAATGATGAAATTGTTTATATTGGACAAGGATTGTGAGCCGTGGAGGTGAGTGACCTTAAACTCTTTCCAACGGTACTTTAAAATGTTTCTTGCATCGTTTCTTTGATTGCATATCCTGTGTGCCGGCATATAAGTTCTTGACATGTTTTGGCTCAAATGAGTACTTGGAATTCGTGTGCTGGACCCCGACGTCTCCTCCACCGTTTAATGTTCCTGTAGAGCACCAATGGGCTCATTCTCACTGTTTAATGTTAAATGTTCAATGATAAATGATTGTGTGGAGCGTTGGCCGTCTAAGTACCATGATTTCACTGGCTCACGAGAGAAATGAAAGTGCATTGATTATTGAAGCATGGCATTATTGAAATGAATGATTGTGAATCTGATTTGATAACTGATTTTATTGGTTACTCGCTGAGCTTCTAGCTCACCCCAAAATGTTTTATTCCCCTCCACAGGGCTCAAGGCGAAGGAAGGGCTTGTAGTGTTTATTCATGGATTATCTCAATTGATGGATTGAATTTGTATTTCCTTTTGTGTAATCATTCCTATTGGGTTTGTATCGAACGTTTAGAATTGATTGGATGTGTAATGGTAAAGATTTGGATTTCCTCCTGTATTATAATTGTGATCAAGGATCAGAGTGGCGCAGTGGAAGCGTGGACGCTTCGCTTTTGATATGTAAATATTAGAATATTTGATATATATTTGAGATTTTATCCTGTATTTGTTTGAGGACTGTAGTGATCGACTGAGTCCCGGCGAGAGCTGGGCAGACGGCCCGTTGACCCCTCTGGTTCGCCTTTGGGGAAAATGGGGTCGTTACACTTTGGGAAGCAGTCGATTCGACACTTATATTACAAAAAAACACTAAGGCCAAATTCCTTTAGTTAAGGTTTCGTGGCAAACATGAATGATTAGACGAAGTGATGCGGAAATGGAAGATAAAATACGGAAAGGATACCCGGAAAATCTCTACGATTAAAAGTGGGAAATTTTGACTATCAAGATCAGAACCAATTTCTTTTCTTCTTGTCCTCCATTCGAATAACCATTTTATTTCTATATGTACATAGACCACAATTTTTCCAAATGTGTATTTAGTATCCTGTTATTAGTCACGAAAGGTACATAAATTTTGAAAGTTGGGCCTTTAATGATGTTATAATTGTTGCAAGAGCTAATGGTAGACAGACTTCGACAAAGATGCTATCAATGGGAATTTAGAAGGAACCCACCCACGTAGCTACCCTACTGACCATATGACTGATACCTTAGAACGGTTGGTGGAGTACCAAAGCTTTAGGCCAATCAACTAACCTAGGAACCAAAAGAGTTGCGAAAATGGAGTGACTCTTGAAATTCGTCTATCTAGGTTTCATGGGGAATCTGACCTCAAAATAATAAGAATGAATCGAAGGAATACAATAAGGCCTAGTGAGAATAAGAAGTACGACTATTGTTTCAAACAACTTTGAAGGTAAGTATTGAATAGTGCACTAAGACATGAAAATTTTTCTTTGGGATAAGGCTTCCTTATTCTGTCGTGATAGTGAGTAACGATGGTAATCTCGGTGACATTTAAGAACTCGTTGGATTAAGTAAAAAGTAGTTAAGGTTTATATTTTGGAGTAACCATCAGTAAAAGGATGAAGGAGTATTACGGCTTAAGCTTCCAGTATGAATAGTTGCTTATTTTGATTCTATGATCTGCCTGGCAGGCTAGCTGTTCGACTTAAGCCAACTAATAAGATGACAACTTTGGAAGAAATGCGTAAGGAAATGGACATTCTCCGAAATGAGGTAGAATTTCAAAAGAAATTGGCCGACTACTGGGAAGGACGATGGAAACAAGAATATGCAGAGAAAATTGAGCTGCTACGCCAAAATATAGAACTGGAGAAGGAAAATAAAGAAAACTCTCGAAATAGCCAGGCCGCCACTTTTCAAGCAAATTGTAGGTATTGTAGGAAAACTGGCCATACTAAGGACGGATGTGGGAGGAAACAGGGAAAGTGCTTGAGGTGCGGTAGTACCAAGCACAAGATTCCGGGATGCCCTAGAGCATTTACAAAGAGGAAGTACTCAGCAGATAATTAAGTCCGCTACAGATCGATCAGGTGCCAGATGGAAGTAATTCGTGTTAATGACCTTGAACGGGGTCCTAGTAGTGAACGTTTTACAAATCAAGAGGGTTTGATTTCACTCAAGGAATAGAGGTTATAGTTACCCTAAACTAGACTAGCACTTTTGGAAGCGTAATTTTCCGCTAAGAATTACATGTACGCTACGAATTGTATGTATGCTACGAATATCCTTTATTTTAACTACTTTGCTATTAGAAATATTATAACAAATAAATGGTTAAATTTAGTGCCCAATTGAATTTATAAAAATATATATATATATGTACCCCGATCTATCTCTTTAGAAAGTAAGAATTTTGAGGACAAAATTCATTTTAAGGAGGGGAGGATGTGAGAACCCTGAAAATAGACATATAAATATCAGTGCATATTTTATTTACATTTTAATTCTTTAATAAATTTTAGCACTAAGTCCAATTGTCTTTAAATGAGTACGTAGAAATAAACGTCAGGTGCAAAATAAAAGAATTGTGCTAAACTACTAAACTTCTTAGTTTTGTTACATTAACTTCATATTTCTATGGTAAACTATTTCATTGATCTAATAATTAATTTCTTTGAATTCTAGTATTGTAATTAATTGTTTTGCAATAAAAGTATAAAGATAATTTCTATGTAATAAATAATATAATTGTGCCAATATTGAATTATTCGGTTTGCCATACTAAATTAATATTTCTTGAGTTGGATTAATTCTATTACTTTAAAATAAATCCTTTGATTTCCGATAACTAGTTTTAATCGTTAATAATGTTAAATGTTAATAGGAATTTCGGCGTTAAGATGAAAACCAATGAATTTTAGATAAATGTGATACTAATATACTAAACATACTTAAGGCGTGAAAATTTCGATAATTATAGTCTTATCCTTCTCTGTTTTCACAATAAGTGCGTAAAAATAATTTTTATGTGCAATCTGACACCCTTGGATTAAATTATTGTTTCACTTGACTTTATATTACTAAAACGATAAATTTCGAGTTAACTAACTCTATTTCTTGGGAATAAATAATTGGAAATTTTGATAACTAATTTAATCGCTAAATAATGTTAGGAATTACTAGGAACCTTAACATTCAAGTTTAATTGATTATTATTCGATAAAAATGGTTTAGGTGTATTAGCGTATAATTAGGCGATCAAATCATACTTGGGATAATTCTTGGAATTAAGTTAGAACTAAGGGCTTAAGTGGAATTTTGGATGAAGCGTGAAAAGACTAAAACACCCTCCACTACCCCACAAATTACCATGCAATTCAAAGCAGATTTCGGACAATATCATAGGCCACCTCCTTACTCGGCCAATGCAAATTTTCACCACTTCAATACACAACCTCTTCCTACCCTCAAAACCGCAGCACCACTTCACACTCCACCTTCCTGCACACTTCCTACCCAGATAACACTCTGCCTCACTTTGTTATCATCGCCAGAGATAGAGAGGGAGAGACCGAGCTGCATTGGCCAGCTTTCAACTCCAAACATTTCCAATTACTGCCAGCCCCAATTCCTACTTAGCATTCCAGCACATTCCACTTCTAAATACCGACCCAACCCCACTCACAATACCCAATATATACATTCCCTTAATCACTCCACTACGGTGAACCACTCCACCCCATATCCATTCCTCACCTCGTGATCATCGACCAGGAGTGAGAGAGAGATCTACACTCTGCAAGCCGAGAGTGAGAGTGAGGGAGAGCCGAGCTTCTTGTTTCCTTTCTTTCTGTCCGTAAGCTAGAGAGGGAAGAGAGGGACTTGCGATCCATTCTGCCTTCTAACCGTGAGCTGGTGAAGGGACTGAGGGCTGAACTTTCTCCATTCCAGCCACCACCAGAGCAAGGGAGAGGGAGAGCTAGTGGTCTGCATTTTCTGGGCTGCCGAAGGGAGGAGGATTATTTCTGCTGCTAACCGTGTGTGTGAGCTCCATTTGAGGTAACTTCTGAGCTGAAATTAGTTGGTTATAGGCAAGTGAGGTCAGCTACGGACTTGCATGTGGTGCTTGTGAGGTTAGATGAGGATTTATGACTTAAGAAATCTGACTTGGATAAGAATTTAAGCTGTCGAAAGATTGAAGCTGGAATTGCAGCTTGTTTCCGGAAATTTGCTGGAGAATGGTTGTCTTTCACTTGGGTAGGTGCTTGACTAATTAAAATCAGAAAGTTAAGCTTTGCATGAAATTATCAGACCGGCTAAGCAAGAGAAATAAAATAAAAAGAAACCAAATCTGCTACATGCATGTTTCTGCCGAGAGTTGAGTGGGAAATTTTGGATCAATTGATGACCTGTTTTTCTTTCTCTTGAATCTGTCCGAACTTGATGCTGAATTAGAATCTGATTTTGGAAATTAAATTGATAGCTAATCAGTTAATCTAACCATGCATGCTTTGGTTGTGCAATCGGAAGAGGAAAAGTTTCAGAAAAATCTGTTTTGATGTAAATGTTTCTGCCGAGGAAATGATTTGGAAGGGTAGCTGTAATTCTGTTTTCATGTGATAACCTGAGCACTCAAGTGTAATTAGCCGAGTGAAACTTAATGATTAAGATGCTTAGGACTCTGCATGTTAATTCTATGAAGTTGATTGATGAATTAAGGAATTGAGGAAATTCTGGTTTGATGAAAATCCACTGCCGAGATTGATGAAGAAATGAATTGCTTAATTTGCTTAATTGTGACAAATTGTGGTTATAATCCTAACTATCCAAGTAAAAATAAAATGCTTAAGGACCTGCATGTTGAGCTGCACGATTGGACAATGAAGCTAAGAACTTGGAAAATTCTGGTTTTGTGAATTGGAATCCCTATGAACTGAAAATCTCCGAGACCTTGAACTTGATTCTAATTGCGCAACCTGTCTTACAGTGATGTTATGAGTTAATCTGTGTGATTAACTAGTTAACAATGTGTTAATTAAAGTTTGCATGAGGTCTTGTAACTTGGCTAATCAAGAAAATAAAATGAAAGCAGAAAGTTTCTTCATGCATGATTCATCCGTAGCTTGCTGGACAGATTCTTGAATTTCTTTTGGGATGCTTAATCCTGTTGCTCGAATTTGATTATGGAACCAGAAATGCTAAGTAGTGGCCGAAGGTTCACGTGTTGAATCTGAGAATCTAGAAACCATGTTTTAACCAAGGAAAAGTTGCATTTATAAAACTCTAAGTGCTGGAAGAGTAGTGATAGTCGAGGGGATGAACCAGAAATTTCAGTTTGACTTTGGAAATTTTTAAATGGTTCCTGGAGTTTTTCCTTGGGGTGTTAGGAACTCGAAATGCATGACAAAATGTACATGTAATCTGTGAAAGCTATTTGGCAATGAGTCATTTGATGTCTTGAAAGATTTAACCAAAAACATGAATATACAACTGCTGGAAATTTTCCTTGTGATCGCCAAAGTTTGAGTTAAAAATTCCAGCTTGAGTGTGAAACTTTCTTTGAATTCATAATGGTTGAAATTGTCTAGAAAATGTGGTGCTAAAACTCTACTAGAGTCGTATGGATGGTTAGACAAAAAGCCTTGTGGTTTTAAAAAGAGAAAAAGGAGCTTTTCCACATGTGATCAAGAGCTTCCAGATTTTCGGAACTTCTGACCAGTCTAGGTAAAATGCATATATCTTGGTGTAGGAAAATCCGATTGAGGTGCCGTCAGTGGCATATGAAAATAGACTCATGGGCCTTTGTTCTGTAGAAATTTTATATTTTTCCGCCATGTATACTGCTATTCGTGACTCCTCAAAAGTAGACTGCCTGGTATGAATGTCTGGTTTCTTTGTGAAACTAAAGTTGGATTTGGATTGAGATTTTAGCTTACTTGTGGTTTAAATTCTTGATTAAATTGTGGTTGGGAGTGATTGATGTTGTCCAGGGCTAATGATTGATGAAGCCCTTGGCCATTTGAATGATTTTATAAAGTATTACTGGATGATGGAAGTTAATTGCTGGAATGTCTTGGGGCTTTACCTTTATTTTTATTTGCTTATGATGGGTTTGCTGAAACCAAGTGCTAATGATTGATGAAGCCTTGGTTGATCACTTTATTTTATTCAGTAATGCAATTGTTGAAAGCTAGGGCTAATGATTGACGAAGCTCTAGTAATTTGCTATGTGGTTATTTGCCATATTTTGATCCATATTATGATCTCGAAATGGAATCGGAGCGGGGGGGAATTGTATAGACCTTGCGAACTCGAGTAACTGCGTTCAAAATTAACCAAAAATATTTTCCAACTAGTATTAAATTATAAAAACTCAATATCTAGTGTTTTGCCTAAAATTTTCCAACTCGATAATTTTCTTTAGCTCAATCTAGCCTTGATAGCTATAGTAAATAAGCTCTATAGCTTTTGAAAACTCTAAGTCTTATTTTAATTCCTTTTCTTTCCTTAAGCTTTGCACTTGGATAGTTAACTATAGGAAAAGTTCCAAAATGCGAGTTTTACTAATCTTAGTGAAAGGCTTGGGAAACTTGCTCGGCAAGAAACCCTATTTTAGGAAAAATAGTTTTTAAGGATAATTTTTGCAAAAGCCGTAACTTTAAAGAAATGTTCAAAGTAACTTCCTAACGTGGATATTAAGAGGTTTGTCGACTTATTTCAAGAAAATAATATTAGTTACCCTTTTATAAGGATAAGTATCTTAAGGAAAACTATAATAAACATTTCTTCTATTTTTGTCAAGTTTTAACCTAAGGGACTCTTGATTCTTCTAAGAAAAGTAGACTAGTAGTATATTAAATATACCTCGATGTCTATAAGCTTAAAAGCTGAGTAGAAACTTATAGTTTCAAAATTTGGTTTTTAGGATATTGCGAGGACGCGGAATTCGATTCCCAACTTGATAACTGAACTCCACTCTTGGTGAGTGTCCCTGCCTGTTCTTTTCCTACTTGAATTAAGTGCTTTCTTGACTCGATATGTGATGAATTGTAAAATGAGTTTTTGATCCATCGAAGTGAGCAGTGTGTACTTTATCGCACTAGCCGTTCGAGTGGTGACTTGCGTGAATCATTTTTCTCGTGAATCCTTAATCTAAGAGTAGTTACGTCGTTGGGCGAATCCCTCGGCACTTGAATCAACTACAATAATCCTTGAATCTAAAAGTAGTTACGTCGTTGGGTGAATCCCTCAGCACTTGAATCAACTACAATAATCCTTGAATCTAAAAGTAGTTACGTCGTTGGGTGAATCCCTCGGCACTTGAATCAACTACAAAAACGTCGATTCGTGAATCTCTCGACTAATCCTATTACGGGTATATCTCGAGTATACTGCGTCGGTAGACGAAGTTCGGGCCCGAAGCGGAGGTATGAATGGTGACGGGTTAGGATTAAAATGAGTGGATCTACATGGACTATAAGTAGTGAGAGTTGACGGAGGGTCAACTACGATGAATGGTGATCAAGCGAGGAAAATGGCTCCTGAGAGCCCCTGTATCCTACCTTGTGTTGTTATACGCTTTCCTAACTGTTCAATTTGTTTAAGTTATTTCTCGCTGTTTGATTTACGTGAATGCATGTTTTGGGGCACCACTGAGCTTTAGCTCACCCCACGTTTATTTGTTTTCCTTACAGGTCTGGAAGTTGAAAGAATTTGAGCTGCTTATATTTCCTATGAATGTATTTGAATAGCTTGAATTTAGATTTCGGTTTGTAATGAATTCTATGTTAAGTACTGTACCCTTTCGTTTTGGATTGCCACTTGAAGCTGGAAAAGTGTAATCTCTATTTCTAATACTCAACTTGTACGCTTGTATTAGTATAGTATATCCTTAGCTTTTGCGAGCGTCGCTGGAAGTGTTTAAGAACTGTCGATTGGCTAAGTTTTGTACTGTTATCTCTGAAGTTAATGTGGTGGTAGAAATCGATTTATTTTCGGAAGGATCTTTATTGTAATAGCTTAAGTTAATCGTCGGAAGATTTTAGGTTGGATTGCTTGCGTGAGTCCTGGCGAGAGCTGGGCAGACGGCCCGCCAACCCTCTGGTTTGCCTTAGGGGGAAGTGGGGTCGCCACAAAGGCGAACCAAAGGGGTTAGCGGACTGCCTGCCCAGCTCTCGCCAGGACTACGGATCCGTTTACGTCAATCTAATACGTTCCGGAACTTACCAATGCGCGCAACCAAGTCAAAATGGCAACATAACCCAAAATAAGAAAATGAAATCCGGAGTCGGCCATAATAGTAACCGACCCGTCAGAACCCAACCGAAAGAGCACGCAAACATTCACATCTGAACTTTAGCGATTACAAACCAAAATGACATACAAAAGTTTTCAAAAGTTAATACATATACACGGTTTGCCAAATCAAAAGAGAAAACGCCCCAAAAGTACACTTAGGGTTTTACTACATGAGCTATACAAAAGATATGTTCAACTAGCTCAATTTGGCAGCCATTTGTCAAATCCAGACCAAAAGGGTTTATTTTCCTGTAAGGAAAACAAAAGGAACAGAAAGGGGTGAGCTTGCGCTCAATGAGGTACCAAACAGATAGCATTAAAATCATGGCATTTCACATTTAACAAATCAGATACACATGTCAGATGTAAAGCAAAGGAACCAATGATTCAAATCAGAAGGATACGGGTGGCTCTCAGGAGCCAAATTTCCAGCGCAGTACTTGATCCAAACCGGTTGACTCTCCGTCAACGTATATAGAACCAAAACGTCCGTAGACCCCTCTTTACACCGAATTCCGTCCACCAAACACCCCTTTACCGGGCCCGCTCACCGTAACCGAACAAAAATGGTAATACTCGAGTATACCGGAATCAAGGGTCTCAATACCCAAAAATCCCCGAACAGACTACCGTGGTTCGTTATCTAATCGTCCAGGCCCTTGCCGGCCCGACTCGAATAACTTAGCCACAGGATTGAGCTCATAGGTCATAGAAATCCGAACAGATGCAGACACAGATAACAGATTCAAATTTTGCATAGAAATTGGCACATGAACAGACTAGAGAACGAGTGTGATAAAGTACACCCTCGTCTCGAACAAATAAACAGATTGCAGAGCAGAAATCAAGTTAAACAGCAAATGGAGGGGAGTGGTACACTCACCGGCTCAACTTCAAAAGTTTTCACTTCAGATTGGCCTTAATCGCCAAGAAACCCTAAAATAATCAAGATAAACCAATTGAAGGTTTCACTTCCAGAATCGAGTAAACAGAATGCACATGTGAGGCTCGACTACTAGTCGTATGCCTCGCCAAATAATTACTAATGCAAGGGTGCAAAACATGATTTTTGGGAACAAAAAGATAGCATAAAGACCTAGGTTCAACAACCCAAAAGCCCTTTTATTTCTACCAAAAGGCAAATCCAACTTAAAAGAACCAAACGGCCTAGAAAATCGGGCAGCACTTCCCCTAAATTTCTTACTTTTCCAGCCATTAAGGCTTCATTATTTCCTCGAATCAGTCCCAACATCTCACACAAAATTCACCTCATTTCCAAAAGCCATTCACTAGGCTCAAAGTAAAAGTTAACTAGGAAATGACCGGAATAAAAGTAAGCCTTAAAACATACTGTCGCGCCCCATTTTTTGATAAGAAAAACAAATGGTTTGAAAAAATGTATTTTTTGATTCAATTTGTGGTTGGAAAATGAATTTTGATTTAAAAGAAAAGTGGGCCTCAATGGGGTTTTGAGAATGCGACGATTTGACCCAAAATTATAGTTTAAAAAGGGTTTTTTGAAATAAAAATCGGAGTCGCCACTTGGTAATGAGTTAAGGTGTACCAAGTCACCTAAAAATGGATTTTAAAGAAAAATAGGAAAAAGTAGTAAGAAACCCCTTTTAAACGACTCCTAGTCCACGTAAACCAAAGAAAAAGGTTCGGGAGTCACATTTGACAAAGGGGAAGGCAAGGATAAAATCCAAGGCACCCCTTCGACCTAGTCAAGGCTAGTTGCATGATTTAATCAAAGATTTTCTTGTTTTAACCAAAGAATTTATTACATTTGGATGCACTACATGAATGCAAACCCTAGACCTAGGGATATTGGGGGAAATTTTTCTTCAAAGGTTGAGGGGTGCCAATCACATTAATTGTGAAGCCCAATAACGATCTTTTGAAGAAGTCACGAATAATACGAGTGGGATGCAAATGAATGGAATGCATGTATGCAATGTGAGGACATGAGTTTGAAAAAAGTAATAAAAAACAATAAATATGTAAATGAAAATGTGCACGTGAGTGGGCAAGGTACGGTATGTGAAATGATAATATGAAGTGCATGTGTGCAAGTGATGATAAAAGTGTTCGTGTGCAAGTGAAGAAACATAAAGGTGCACGTGTGCAAAATGGGAGGAAAAAATGAAAGTGTGATGAGGGTAGAAAATGGTAGAGTGGATTTAAAAATGCATGAGCCTAGGGAATTCATGCATATTGGGTACGGGGAGACCTAAATCGTGACTCAATTTGCCCTTTTATAGAGGGAATACAAGCGTGCTAAGGCTTAGAAAAAGCCACACTCGTCTATATCTCATATTTAAAGGGACTCTCAAGCAAATGAACCCTATAACTAGCATGAAAATGCAAAAATCCTAAAATGGAGGGAAAAGGGGTTCGAGGGGCATGCAAAATGATAAAACTAAAAAGAATGCATGACATGTAATGAACATGCAAACATGTACTAACGAGGGGAAATCCCTAAGGGTCTAGCGTTGGACTAGCCCATTCTATGAATTCCGACTAGCGTTGGACTAGTGCAAACGTACATTCATCCATCATATTCATTTAGGCTATGGAAAGCAAGTAGACATGCCAAACACTTATAAACACATAGCACATAACATTTAGCATGCTCGACTAGATGCGAGGCCCTAACAAAGCAAATTAACACGTAGTAACTAAGCATGCATGACACATAAGACAATTAAAGCCCTAACTATTACATTTGCTAGCTAGGCACATGACTTCGATAGGTCTTCATTGAATGCTCCTCCAAGCCCTATCTATTACATTAGGGAGACCCTACTACAATCTAAAAGGGGGAAAAGGAATAAAATAATTAAATCCCTAACTATTACAAGCCAAGAGGTGTACACATACCCCATAAAGAATAACTTAAATAAAAAGCAAAAGTAAATGACATAAATAAAAGAAAGGCAAAGAAAGCAAAGTAGACATGCATATTCTCACGTAGCACGTTGGTTCACATAGGAAAAATAAAATCAAAGAGATAGAGGTTACCTCCCTTGAATTGGGGCCCAATGAAATGAAATCAACTATTTACCCTCCAAAATACAAAGAAAAGGTCAAGGCACCAATTTATTTGGCAAATAATCACAAAGGATAAAAATAAGCATGAATTTGAATCAATTAAATCATGTCAGCAACCCACATGTAAGAAGTCAAAAGAAAAGAGGACTTGATTGCAAAAATTAACAAAGCTTTGGGGTCAAAATTAAAGAAAAATAAAATTCAAGGGCCTATTTGCAATTAAGTTAAGGACCCAATTGAAAGAAGTTGAAAATGTCTAGGGCCACAGCGAAATTAAAGAAAAGTACAGGGACTGATTTGCAAATTCGTCCTCTGGTTTCCTAATGGATCAAGCCACTGGGCCATTTTATTTATTTGTTTGGGCCCAAACCTTCCTAGCCCAACCGAAAACCCTAAGAGCACAAGCAGGCCAGCCTATCTTCAAGTCCGAACAAAATTCAACTAAAACAGACGGGCTTCATTTCTCAAGCCCATGTCACAACCCAGAAAAAGCAAGTCATCAATCCACTTATCAAACCCAAACAAATTATGATTACCCACAACCCAAATCATAATACCAAACCTAACAAGATTAGCAAATCAACTAAAATTATTAGGCCATAATTATAATCCAAATCTCAGAATTAATCTATCCAACAAATCGCATAAAATATGCAAACAGAGGAATAAGCTTAAAGGGCAAAATTAGGTCGATTTTCCAGATTTTGGGTCATAGTGAAATTAGACAGGAATTGAGGGGCTACACTGAAATTTACAGAGATTCATACTTCATGCTTCGCAGAATCCTTCTTCTGCGATGCAAACTTTCAATGGAAAAGTTTCTGCAACTTCTGATGTTTCAAAACATCCGACAAGTTTACACGGCAACAACATCACATCGTTATGGAATGCAAAAACAGCAAAATTAAACAAAATCAATTTCAAAAGTTCATGGCCTCTCTCCCTGCGCCAACTGATGAAAATGCACAGATTCTGGCCAGTTTCGGACTGGCCAGATTTCATCCTGAACTCATGCAGAAAAAGGAATAAAAATCTTCTCCTTTTTGGTTCAAAATTTTACTCAGTCATTTTATCAAACAACTAACGGTCATTGGAAAGTTCAACAACTCTCTGCCTAATTTACATTACAACCGGCCCCAAAATTTATCAGCAACCAAAACATTCAATCCAATTCACGTATGCAGCATGTGTGTTCAAACAAATGAGGTCAATTAACAGGAAAATTGCACCCAAATGAAACCACAGAAAACCCATGTCAAAAACTAGGCAGGCACTGAAAATTCTTTGGAGAGAAAGAAACTTACAGTGTTCTTGTTTCGGTGAAATTTTCACAGATGGTGATGGTAGATTCGGAGCGGTGGCGACGGCCTTGAATGGCGGCGGTTCCGGTCAGCTCTTCAGATGAACATTCCTCTCTCTGTTTTTCGTAGTTTTGCTCCTCTGTTTCTCTTCTCAGATTTTCAGGCCTCCCTTTCTTGTAGCCGAAGCTCCTTCGTCCATTCGGCCAAGCCCTCGAACCTCGCGGCCCTCAACTCTTTCGGTTCCCCACCGAAACCCCCAAACTCCTTTCTTTTCCCTCTTTTCATTCAGCCCAGCCTCCTCTGTTTTCTTAGCCGCCCATTCCTTCTTTTCCTCTTGGCATCCTCAGACGAAACCTTCTTTTTTCTCTGGCCGATCCCTTTTTATTTGCCTTTCTCTGTTTTTGTTGTTTTGCCGTAAGCCTCAATCATTCTCCCTCCGTTTCTGTGCTGTCTTCTTTATCTCTTGTTTTCCTGTTTTTGCCTCCATGCCCGATAGCTCCTCTCCCCTGTTTTTCTTGCTCTGCCGCCCACTCTGTTTTTTCCTTTTGTTTTCATTCTGCCCCCCCAAAACCCAGACGTTGCCATCCTCCTTTTTCCCCTGTCTTGCGGCTGTTTTTCAATACAACTCCCATCTCTCCCAAACCTTCATCCTACGGCTTCCTTTTCTTTTGTCATTTTTCTTTTTCTATTTCTTGGGCCTCCAAGTGTCCACCATTTAGCCCTTTAGGTGTCTTGTTATCTAATATCCAAAGGGGACACTTGTCCAAATGCATGCCTCCCCACTTGTCATTTTCACTCTTTTCCCTTTTTCTGAAATTTAGTATGAAGACCCAAAAATAAAATAAAATAAAAAATAAACTAGAACGAAAATAAAAAAATAAAATGAAAACCCTAGAATTGAAGCCAATAAATCTATTAAATTAATTAAACAAATAAAGTTAATTAATTAAACAAATAAAGTTAAAAAATCAAAAATTTGGTGTCTACAGTTTGCCCCTCTTTGTCTGAGTTTTGAAAAAACTTGAGACAAAGAAGTAGACACCAAATACTTACCTGTGTTATTCGGCTGCAAACGTCTCGAACGATGGACTCTTTAGAAATGGGGACTGACCCCTTTGACAAAATTCTAAAATGGGATAGCCCACGGGATAGACCCGGACAGAAATGTAAATGGGATAGACCCGGACTGAAATGTAAATGGGATAGACCCGAACTGAAATGTAATGGGATAGACCCACGGGATAGACCCGGACAGAAATGTAAATGGGATAGACCCAGACAGAAATGTAAATGGGATAGACCCACGGGATAGACCCGGACTGAAATTAAAATTTGGGATAGACCCACGGGATAGACCCGGACAGAAATGTAAAATTGGGATAGACCCACGGGATAGACCCACGGGATAGACCCGAACAGAAATGTAAAATTGGGATAGACCCACGGGATAGACCCGGACAGAAATTTAAAATTGGGATGAATTGAAGTGAGATGGAGTATTGGTGGGGTTGACCCATGTTTATTGGTGATGCAAATGAAAGAAGCGAAATGAAGTGTTAATGGGACTGATCCACGTTCCAGTGGCTGTGAAAATGAAATGTTTTGACAATCGGACAGTGGGATCAAACCCGAGCCTGCCGTGATGAACTTAATTTGATTTTTGATTTTTTCGATTTGAAGATGATTTTTCTTTTTTTGATTTTTGATTTTTCAGATTTTTTGATTTTTGATTTTTTGATTTTTGATTTTTTGATTTTTTGATTTTTGATTTTCTGATTTTTGATTTTTTGATTTTTTGATTTTTGATTTTCTGATCTTTTGAGGAAATCTTTCAAAATTTGCCCCAGTATGATGAATTGGTCAGTGAGACAACATCTGAGCCTGACGGGGTGTGGACGGTCAGCGGGATAAAACCCGGTCCTGCCGAGGTTATTGAATAAAACACACACGCTAGTGAGATAAACTCGATGCTAACGGTGGTAGGGTGAAAACGCACACGTTAGTGAGATAGACTCGATGCTAACGGTGGTAGGGTGAAAACGCACACGTTAGTGAGATAGACTCGATGCTAACGGTGGTAGGGTAAAAACGCACACGTTAGTGAGATAGACTCGATGCTAACGGTGGAATAGAAACGCACACGTTAGTGAGATAGACTCGATGCTAACGGTGGTAGGGTGAAAACGCACACGTTAGTGAGATAGACTCGATGCTAACGGTGGAATAGAAACGCACACGTTAGTGAGATAGACTCGATGCTAACGGTGGTAGGGTGAAAACGCACACGTTAGTGAGATAGACTCGATGCTAACGGTGGTAGGGTGAAACGCACACGTTAGTGAGATAGACTCGATGCTAACGGTGGAATAAAACGCACACGTTAGTGAGATAGACTCGATGCTAACGGTGGTGAGAAACGCACGCGTTAGTGAGATAGACTCGATGCTAACGGTGGTGCACGCGTTAGTGAGATAGACTCAATGCTAACGGTGGTTGAATAAAACGCACACGTTAGTGAGATAGACTCGATGCTAACGGTGGAATAGAAACGCACACGTTAGTGAGATAGACTCGATGCTAACGGTGGTATGAAAACGCACACGTTAGTGAGATAGACTCAATGCTAACGGTGGTTGAATGAAAACCAATCCCAACATGACTTTTATGAAGTTGGCGGCACAAGATCCAGGCCCACCGTGACATTTGCGAGGTTGGCGGCACGAAGTCCAGGCCCAACGTGATCTTGTGAGGTTGGCGGCACGAAATCCAGGCCCAACGTGATGAGTGTTTCCAGGCCCAACGGGATCTAGTGAAGTTGGCGGCACGAAGTCCAGGCCCAACGTGATGATGTTGGCGGCACGAAATCCAGGCCCAACGGGATCTA
The DNA here is from genome assembly GCF_003713205.1 of Coffea eugenioides. Lineage (NCBI taxonomy): Eukaryota > Viridiplantae > Streptophyta > Magnoliopsida > Gentianales > Rubiaceae > Coffea > Coffea eugenioides. Next base: position 12,666 of record NW_020863370.1, on the reverse strand, counting down.
GTGAAGTTGGCGGCACGAAGTCCAGGCCCAACGTGCTTTTTGTGAACAAGAAATTGAATTTGATTTGTCAAGAAGCAAGAAATTAAACTTGAGTTTTTGATTTTTGACCTTTCTGATTTTTCGAGAGAATCTTTTTCCCAAAAATAATTTGTCCTCAGTGTAGGGCCCTTTTCCCTTCTTTCTTCTCTTTCTTCGGCATCGGCCTTCCACATCGCCAGATGCTTTTCGTCGACTTCAACTGTGAATACCTGCACATGGGGCTTACATGCACTCAAATTTTCAAGAAAAAGGCAGCGTGATTGATTTGAAAGTCTTGCTTGACTCTTTGATGAAATCCTCAAATGGACTATAAAAAACTTGCCCCAGTGTGGGCTTATTTTGTGAAATCTTTCAAATAAAAATTTTGCCCCAGTATTGGCCCATTTGATTGCAAGCAATTGGTTTGGATGCCTCTCCATTTATTTGAACAAAGTAAGAAACTGTGTTTTCTGTATAATGTGAAGAAAATTGAACGTCTTGCTTAACTCATACAGAAAATTTCATGATGAATTTCGCAAAATAATGCCAAATTACAAAGATTTCTTCCCCACTTTTGCATCAATGCTTTGGGTAATGGGTCACCATTCCTTGTTGGCTCGTTTTTCAGGACCAATCAAGTGATTTTATTTTTGAAATGGCTAAGGAAATGGGAGGTCAGAATCTGCATCATTTTTTTTGTGCCCCAATTGTATGTAATCCATTCAATGTCACATCTTAATGAAAGCAAAGAGTTTGTCACCCTTATTTCTTAAGAAAACTTAGTCAACGTATAAGCTTCATGGGCTTGCAAAATTTTGGGTAGAAATGATAGCTAAACATGTGAAATCTGGTTATACCCTTATGATCATGAGTGATCGATGGATTTTTATGAGCATAATCCTCACTTTGGATTGTCACGAAGGAATAAGTCAACGATGGACTTTATTAGCTTGTAATTTGGCTTGAAAACGATAGCTAAAGAAATAATTTTCAAAGGACATTGCACCGAAGATCGCATTTTCAACATTGCCCTCATCTGGACTCCAAATTCTTGGACTTTTTTTATCATCACCCAACAGCATCGAATCTTTTTGCATCTTTCTTTTGCATTCATTCCGCTCGTTTCTCTTTTCTTTTTCCCTCTTTTCCAAAAAGACCCTCGCGGGCTTTCACATGAAGAGCAGTGTCAACCTCACACCTAATCAATTCAGAAATACAGCTAAAATTTTCGACATCAGAGATTTCCTTGACAAGGCCAGTGCAAAGAACAGAAGTCAGGACTTTCGGCTTTGTAATGGGGTCAGGTGGGGTGCTTAGAAAAGTTAAGGCTTGAAGGCAGATTTCAAGAGTGGTTTTAAGTAATCTGAGACCGCATTGTTGTGCCAACCCTACTTTAGGGTTAACTTCAGAATTTGCTCCAGTTTATGCTCACTTGAGGCTTTTTCTCTTTCATTTTCTTTCTTTTTTTTTGATTTTTCGGCCTTCGGCCATTTTTGAACTTTCACAAAATTTACCCCAGTTTAATTTTGAACTGAGGTTCTCTTTTCTCTTTTGTCTTTTGATTTTGTGGCTTTTCACCTTTCACTTCTTGAAATTTTCCTTTTTCAACTCAACTTGCCCCAGTGTGGGGTTTGCGATTCTCAGGGGTTGCCAAATGAAGTATTTTATTCTGAAGGCTCAAAAGGGATAGCTAGGGATAGAATGTTTGATTGGAAAAAGAAGATGGCCTGACTTGTATTCCGTTCCTTACAATAACTCTGAAAGGAAACTTTCATTAATGCGAAATTTTTAGCATGTATCTGAATTAACTGACTGAGGAAGACCCTTGTTCATCCATATTTGTGAAACATAAGTGATCCACCGGATAGAACTTGTCCTTTTTCCTCTTTTTTCAAAATTGGAACCCAAGTGGAATCAAATTTCCCCAATTGCAGGCTCCCTTTCCCCTTTTCTTTTCCCTTTTCAAAATTTCCCAATCTCCTTCCCCAATGTGGGGTGCAATCATATGTGCACTCGAAAAGAACCACCAATTTTAGCTCAAATGAGGATGCAAGGGATGATCAGTGTTTAGGTTGTGGAAACGACGGCCAAAGTATCATTCTTACACCTCATGACAACCAAAGTAACGAAATGGTCATTGAAAATCCATTCCCCTTTTAGATATTTGAAAATTTTCCAATGAAGGGTAGTGATCATCAAGGCGCTTATTTGAAACGAAATTATTCTTTTAAAGGCTCAAATGGGAGAGTAAATGATAAAATCCGTATAGGTAGAGAAACGAATGCTCAAAGTATCATTCTAAATTTTCAAAATAAACAAAAATGATGCACATTTTGCTTTCACTTAGATGTGAATTGAATCTGGTTAAACCAATGGGGATTTTTCCAAGCAAAGATTGTCCCAATTTGCAATTTATCAATCAATGTGACTGATTTTATTTGGGGTTAAATGAAGGAGAAAAGGTATCTCATTGGGCCTTTTGAGTGATCGCTCACCCTTTTTCTTTCTGAGCACTCTTATTGTATAACTCGAATCACCAACCAAGTGTACGTAAGGATTTTAAAAAGCATACCCTTGTGAATTTTCAGGCTGGAGGTCGAAAAAATCTCAATTTGGTCTTATTTCTTAAAATTCATCATGAAATCTCCAATGAGCAAAAGAATGAAATGTACATGAATATTCACAAAACAATAATTGTCCAAAAAATTTATTGTTGAAAAAGTTTGAAACAAAATTTCTCATTCAATTACGATACAAATGGGAATAGAAAACTTCTAAAGAGCTCCACATATATACCCTTTTTGTCTCCTTTTCTTTTGACACAAAAAATATATTAACAAGTCAAATATACAGAATTTTCCTTGAAAGCAATTATGAAATCTCTTAGAAGCTCTTAGCCTAGAGCTTTCAGATGGATCTTTCATGTTTCCATTGTTGGATCTGCCCAAGAATTAAATAATACTTTCCAAACTTTATCGGATCAAAAATTGTTATCCAATATAGGGAAATATTTTCATCTTATTGAAACATTTTTATGAATGCAGAGGAAGGGGGAAACAAAAGAAAAAATACCCCGAGTTAGTAAACAAAAATATAAAATCGATATGCATGTCTTATGGGGGAACCCCTTTTTGTGCCAAGGGTAGGCCTAGCATGAAAATGCAATCCTCCAGAGCAGGCACTATACAATACCTGATGGATCCGATCAGCTTATGGAGTGAAAAAATAATTTGAAAAATTTGGTCCATTGGAATGAGAAGAGACGTTTGTCAAAATGAGGACCTCGTCCGAAGGATTTGATCATTTTTATCGATACAAGAACTTGCAAAAATGCACGGGTTTGACCTTGACGAATTTCCTATCGAAGAAATTGGAATTCGTTTTGACAACTTTTTTCCTCAGTGAAGCACAGGTCAAAACTCCAACTGATCAAATGACTGGATGCAATGGATGTTTTTCTCAAAATCGACTAGGTTTTCCATTTTGAAATTCGACATTGAAATCCTAATTGGTCAAATGAAATTGACAATTTATTAAAAATCGACCGGATTACCCTAAAAAGGGAAACAGGTCAAATGAATTGAATGAAATTTAATTTATCCAAAATTAATCAGATCACCCTAAAAAGGGTAAATTGATCAAATAGATTGAACGAAACTTGATTTATTCAAAATCGGCTCGGTTGCCCTAAAAATGGGTAAATTGGCCAAATGAATGAAATTGAATTAGTGATTTATTCAAAAATCGGCCGAATGACTCTAAAAAGGGTAAATTGGTCAAATGAATTGTCGATTTATTGAAAATCGACTAGGTGACCCTAAAAAGGGTAAATTGGTCAAATGAATTGATGATTTATTGAAAATAGACCAGGTGACCCTAAAAGAGTAAATTGGTCAAATGAATTGATGACTTATTGAAAATCGACCAGGTGACCCTAAAAGAGTAAATTGGTCAAATGAATTGATGATTTATTGAAAATCGACCAGGTGACCCAAAAAAGGGTAAATTGGTCAAATGAATTGATGGTTTATTGAATGAATTGGCAAAATGGACTGGTTGAATTGTCCGGCCATTGGTGATTTCAAAATTATTGAGATGCATTAGTCTATGAGCTTCTAAAAATCAAATTTGGCCTCAATTTTTTTATCGTCTCAATAGGAGGAATCATTTGTGAATTTCTTCAAATTAATGTCCTTCACGCAAGGGATTTTTACCAATTTTTGATAAAATGGCCAAAAAGTGATTATTAGATGCTCATATTCCAAAGATCACTCTATGAAAATGATCGGATCCTACCTTACCTTGTGCACTACCCCTTTGGATGGTACAAAATGTAAACGTGCAAGTCTCTTTGGATTAAGTATCCGAGACACAAGGTGGCTTATTCCTAACACGGGATCCCCTAAATGGCATTCCCTTCTAGGGTTTATGCATGATGCCAGTTATTAAAGCGATGTAAATATGTGACAAATATGGCCTAAAGGACATAAATAATGCATCGGGGGGAAAAAGTCTAAAAATGAAATGTATTTGTTGAAAAGTAAGTGCAAAGACTGAAATTTAAACATGTGAGCTATCTAGTGGGTGAGTCACTAAAAGAGTGCCAAAGAGGCCTCTTATTGCTAAGGCACATGAATGCAGGCCAAGAAAACAAAAAAAAATGGTTAGTGCAATTGATAGTACACATAACACATTGTAACAACAAGATAAAGCAATCAAAGAAACAAAGCAATAAAAAGGAAAAAGGGGTTGGACCCCTCCCCTCGTGAATAGTGTCCCTAGCTCAGGATAAGGTCGACTCTACCCTAGGCAAACCTAATATGGATGCATGAGGTTGAGATTCGCTAATGCATCTAGACTCGATAAGCTCAGGTCCTCGAGCCTTCAGACTTAGAAATCAAGGGTCATCAATCCCAAGATTCTTGGTCGGTGGCTCGAGCGATTCCCCAAACACCGCTACGCACACATCGTGTCATGGCTACGTGTTTGAGTGAATCTATCAAAACCTCAATCTTCGACCAAAAGCTAAAGGCTATCAACCAATAGCTTTAAGCGGAAGATTGAGTGACCCATTGGAACATGCTACACACACATCGTGTCGTGATCATATGTCCAAGTGAGTCACCTAATCCTAATAGGGTGGAGTGGCGTGACAAGCCACTAAAGAAAAATAAAAGGGATAAAAGAAGTAAAGCGTATGCTCGTATGCTAGTGCTCGTTTGGAGGGGAAGGGTCAAGAACCAACGCGAGGCTCTAGGGTGACTCATACCTCCCAAAATGCAATGCAAGCGCGAGATAACAAGTAAACATACATCCAATCAACCAATCATACATTCGCGAGTGAGGGAGTAGTTGGATACGCGTGAAATGCAAAATCCTAAAAAAGGAAAAAAATGCAACCCTAAAACACCCAAATGTGATATATGAAAAGGTTAAAAGAAGAAAAGGGTTGATTAAATCAAATTTGCTCGGACTCTCGAATGTCCCCAGTGGAGTCGCCAACTGTCGCGCCCCATTTTTTGATAAGAAAAACAAATGGTTTGAAAAAATGTATTTTTTGATTCAATTTGTGGTTGGAAAATGAATTTTGATTTAAAAGAAAAGTGGGCCTCAATGGGGTTTTGAGAATGCGACGATTTGACCCAAAATTATAGTTTAAAAAGGGTTTTTTGAAATAAAAATCGGAGTCGCCACTTGGTAATGAGTTAAGGTGTACCAAGTCACCTAAAAATGGATTTTAAAGAAAAATAGGAAAAAGTAGTAAGAAACCCCTTTTAAACGACTCCTAGTCCACGTAAACCAAAGAAAAAGGTTCGGGAGTCACATTTGACAAAGGGGAAGGCAAGGATAAAATCCAAGGCACCCCTTCGACCTAGTCAAGGCTAGTTGCATGATTTAATCAAAGATTTTCTTGTTTTAACCAAAGAATTTATTACATTTGGATGCACTACATGAATGCAAACCCTAGACCTAGGGATATTGGGGGAAATTTTTCTTCAAAGGTTGAGGGGTGCCAATCACATTAATTGTGAAGCCCAATAACGATCTTTTGAAGAAGTCACGAATAATGCGAGTGGGATGCAAATGAATGGAATGCATGTATGCAATGTGAGGACATGAGTTTGAAAAAAGTAATAAAAAACAATAAATATGTAAATGAAAATGTGCACGTGAGTGGGCAAGGTACGGTATGTGAAATGATAATATGAAGTGCATGTGTGCAAGTGATGATAAAAGTGTTCGTGTGTAAGTGAAGAAACATAAAGGTGCACGTGTGCAAAATGGGAGGAAAAAATGAAAGTGTGATGAGGGTAGAAAATGGTAGAGTGGATTTAAAAATGCATGAGCCTAGGGAATTCATGCATATTGGGTACGGGGAGACCTAAATCGTGACTCAATTTGCCCTTTTATAGAGGGAATACAAGCGTGCTAAGGCTTAGAAAAAGCCACACTCGTCTATATCTCATATTTAAAGGGACTCTCAAGCAAATGAACCCTATAACTAGCATGAAAATGCAAAAATCCTAAAATGGAGGGAAAAGGGGTTCGAGGGGCATGCAAAATGATAAAACTAAAAAGAATGCATGACATGTAATGAACATGCAAACATGTACTAACGAGGGGAAATCCCTAAGGGTCTAGCGTTGGACTAGCCCATTCTATGAATTCCGACTAGCGTTGGACTAGTGCAAACGTACATTCATCCATCATATTCATTTAGGCTATGGAAAGCAAGTAGACATGCCAAACACTTATAAACACATAGCACATAACATTTAGCATGCTCGACTAGATGCGAGGCCCTAACAAAGCAAATTAACACGTAGTAACTAAGCATGCATGACACATAAGACAATTAAAGCCCTAACTATTACATTTGCTAGCTAGGCACATGACTTCGATAGGTCTTCATTGAATGCTCCTCCAAGCCCTATCTATTACATTAGGGAGACCCTACTACAATCTAAAAGGGGGAAAAGGAATAAAATAATTAAATCCCTAACTATTACAAGCCAAGAGGTGTACACATACCCCATAAAGAATAACTTAAATAAAAAGCAAAAGTAAATGACATAAATAAAAGAAAGGCAAAGAAAGCAAAGTAGACATGCATATTCTCACGTAGCACGTTGGTTCACATAGGAAAAATAAAATCAAAGAGATAGAGGTTACCTCCCTTGAATTGGGGCCCAATGAAATGAAATCAACTATTTACCCTCCAAAATACAAAGAAAAGGTCAAGGCACCAATTTATTTGGCAAATAATCACAAAGGATAAAAATAAGCATGAATTTGAATCAATTAAATCATGTCAGCAACCCACATGTAAGAAGTCAAAAGAAAAGAGGACTTGATTGCAAAAATTAACAAAGCTTTGGGGTCAAAATTAAAGAAAAATAAAATTCAAGGGCCTATTTGCAATTAAGTTAAGGACCCAATTGAAAGAAGTTGAAAATGTCTAGGGCCACAGCGAAATTAAAGAAAAGTACAGGGACTGATTTGCAAATTCGTCCTCTGGTTTCCTAATGGATCAAGCCACTGGGCCATTTTATTTATTTGTTTGGGCCCAAACCTTCCTAGCCCAACCGAAAACCCTAAGAGCACAAGCAGGCCAGCCTATCTTCAAGTCCGAACAAAATTCAACTAAAACAGACGGGCTTCATTTCTCAAGCCCATGTCACAACCCAGAAAAAGCAAGTCATCAATCCACTTATCAAACCCAAACAAATTATGATTACCCACAACCCAAATCATAATACCAAACCTAACAAGATTAGCAAATCAACTAAAATTATTAGGCCATAATTATAATCCAAATCTCAGAATTAATCTATCCAACAAATCGCATAAAATATGCAAACAGAGGAATAAGCTTAAAGGGCAAAATTAGGTCGATTTTCCAGATTTTGGGTCATAGTGAAATTAGACAGGAATTGAGGGGCTACACTGAAATTTACAGAGATTCATACTTCATGCTTCGCAGAATCCTTCTTCTGCGATGCAAACTTTCAATGGAAAAGTTTCTGCAACTTCTGATGTTTCAAAACATCCGACAAGTTTACACGGCAACAACATCACATCGTTATGGAATGCAAAAACAGCAAAATTAAACAAAATCAATTTCAAAAGTTCATGGCCTCTCTCCCTGCGCCAACTGATGAAAATGCACAGATTCTGGCCAGTTTCGGACTGGCCAGATTTCATCCTGAACTCATGCAGAAAAAGGAATAAAAATCTTCTCCTTTTTGGTTCAAAATTTTACTCAGTCATTTTATCAAACAACTAACGGTCATTGGAAAGTTCAACAACTCTCTGCCTAATTTACATTACAACCGGCCCCAAAATTTATCAGCAACCAAAACATTCAATCCAATTCACGTATGCAGCATGTGTGTTCAAACAAATGAGGTCAATTAACAGGAAAATTGCACCCAAATGAAACCACAGAAAACCCATGTCAAAAACTAGGCAGGCACTGAAAATTCTTTGGAGAGAAAGAAACTTACAGTGTTCTTGTTTCGGTGAAATTTTCACAGATGGTGATGGTAGATTCGGAGCGGTGGCGACGGCCTTGAATGGCGGCGGTTCCGGTCAGCTCTTCAGATGAACATTCCTCTCTCTGTTTTTCGTAGTTTTGCTCCTCTGTTTCTCTTCTCAGATTTTCAGGCCTCCCTTTCTTGTAGCCGAAGCTCCTTCGTCCATTCGGCCAAGCCCTCGAACCTCGCGGCCCTCAACTCTTTCGGTTCCCCACCGAAACCCCCAAACTCCTTTCTTTTCCCTCTTTTCATTCAGCCCAGCCTCCTCTGTTTTCTTAGCCGCCCATTCCTTCTTTTCCTCTTGGCATCCTCAGACGAAACCTTCTTTTTTCTCTGGCCGATCCCTTTTTATTTGCCTTTCTCTGTTTTTGTTGTTTTGCCGTAAGCCTCAATCATTCTCCCTCCGTTTCTGTGCTGTCTTCTTTATCTCTTGTTTTCCTGTTTTTGCCTCCATGCCCGATAGCTCCTCTCCCCTGTTTTTCTTGCTCTGCCGCCCACTCTGTTTTTTCCTTTTGTTTTCATTCTGCCCCCCCAAAACCCAGACGTTGCCATCCTCCTTTTTCCCCTGTCTTGCGGCTGTTTTTCAATACAACTCCCATCTCTCCCAAACCTTCATCCTACGGCTTCCTTTTCTTTTGTCATTTTTCTTTTTCTATTTCTTGGGCCTCCAAGTGTCCACCATTTAGCCCTTTAGGTGTCTTGTTATCTAATATCCAAAGGGGACACTTGTCCAAATGCATGCCTCCCCACTTGTCATTTTCACTCTTTTCCCTTTTTCTGAAATTTAGTATGAAGACCCAAAAATAAAATAAAATAAAAAATAAACTAGAACGAAAATAAAAAAATAAAATGAAAACCCTAGAATTGAAGCCAATAAATCTATTAAATTAATTAAACAAATAAAGTTAATTAATTAAACAAATAAAGTTAAAAAATCAAAAATTTGGTGTCTACACATACAACAAGTACAATGAGACTCGATAACTAATCATAAATCAATGCCAAATATGACCCCAATAGGGTTCCATAAACATATACAAAACATTAGAGAAAACCAGAAAATTCGGAAATGCAATTAGCTTTGGCCTTGAAAAAAATAGTTTTTGACCTCTTTTTGCGTAATAGCACCAAATGCACTACGATTATCGGATGAGGGTGCAAGACCCACCATCTCGAAGCTAAAAGACAGGGCTACAACATCACACAAGGTCACTCAACCCAGTTTTGAGTGCAAACAGGTCAAAAATGCAAGATACTATATAAAAAATGTAAAACAGATTCACCAAAACGCATTCTAGCGGAAACATCATAACACAGGCTCTACAAGTCCAAATCCAGAAATTTCAAAGGCATATGGTAGCTAATACATCAAGCTACATTTCATCAGAATACCTCAAAGGCCAAATCGTGCATTTTCATGGTCGAAAATGGAAGACTACACGAAAACATAAATCTGGGCGTGAAACAGGTTTCGAAAACAGTCAAGGGTATTTCAGTCATTTCACCTGTTACAGTTGTCGGATCAAGTTGAAAATTTACAGACAACTATTTTATAGCGTTGGCTACAACTTTCATGTTTTGGCCAAAATCTAATTAGGTGAGGATCAGGGTGAAAAGTCACGGTCAAATTGAGTGAAAAGGCAACCCTGTTCGCAGCACCCCTTCCTAAACCAGTTTCAGTATTTTCGACTTATCTCATTCTACACTACTCCAATTGACCCGAAATTTTACAGGCACCTTTATAACATCAATACCTACAACTTTAATGTTTTAAGACAAGGCCAATTCGGCCTCTAACCATGAGATACAAAACCAGACAGAATTGGGGATATAAAACCCTAACTTTCTCAAATTCCTTCCAAACCAGAAATTGGTTACAATTGTCTATCATATGCACCTACTAGAGTCATTAACCATCATTTCAAACCATCCTAGATAGCCACAACATCATGATCATATTAAACCAGAAAATCACCAATAAATTGAAAACTTCACCAAGTCTTCCAAAAGCAAGAAATAAACCAGAAATTTCAGCACTTTAGCTACCACTAAGCATGATTTAAGCATCAATTAAAGAAGGAGGGTGGTTCTTCACAACTTACCTTTAAAACAAGAGAGAGAGAGCTTGACCACCTTATCTTTCCAAACAACTCCACAAATCCACCTTATCTTAGCTATTGAAGAGGTTTTATGGAGTAATTTCAAGGTTGGATGGTTAGTTTTGATGATTTGGGACAAGATTGAAGTGTTTTCTTCCTTATGCTTGGAGTAAGAGAGAGAGAAAGAGAGCAAGAGAGGGCCGGCTCTTCTTGGAGATTTTTGGAAGATTTTTGGGTCATTTTTTGGTTATTTAAGTCAATGGTAAGAAAGTCTTAAGGTAAGCCCAATCACATGGTGACACTTGTCACCTTTAATTAAATATCTACCTAACTTGTCTCTCTCATATCAATCCAAATTGCAACCTCTAAATATCTCATAACACCCGATAAAATAATTCCAGTATCCAAAACTTAACCTAGTTGGCCGAAATTTGCCGAACTTTTCGCACTAGTGGGTCCCACGTCCGGTATACGTTCTTAATTTCTCAAAATCTATTCGATACTAGAAAAATCATCTAAAAACTATATCTGCTCCTTAAAATTATATAAAAAATTTTCTAATCACGAAAATGCAGAAAACAAGCCATGAAAAAGTCTAAAACCTAGAAAATGAAAATTACGGGTTCTCACACTCTCTCCCCCTTAAAGAAATTTCGCCCTCGAAATTTTCTCACCAACGGAATTTTTTTTTAAAAAAATCTAGGGTACCTAACGGATTGTACCTTCTCCGTCCTCAGACGAGTCAGGGACCTGATGCTGCTCTAAAGAATATACTCGTGCTGGTGCCTTTGATCCCGTCCCTTCTCCTTTCGTCTGTCCAGGGTTGCTCTTGGCTGGTTGCTGAGAATTAGGCTTGGTTGGTGGTAGAGTCCCTTTCCGCTCGCGCAGGCGAGCTGGACAGTTAGCAATCCGATGTTCGGCGCTTCCACAGCGCAAGCATTTGCCTTCTTTCTTCCAGCACTTGGTTTCAGTATGATTTGGCCCTCCACAATATCCACAGGGACCACGAGTAGCAGAGACTGATCCCCCCTGTGGAACACCACCTGTCACCACCGGTAGCCGTACTTCCCCGTTTCCCTTTCGAACTTTAGGGATTGTACTATTATCCGCTTGTTCTGAGCTGCTCCCAGGAAAGCCCCTTTTCTTGGTTTGGAAATTTCTAACTTGTAGCCTCGCACTTTCAACCCGCTGGGCTTTCTCCACCGCATCGCTAAAAGTATTAAGTTGGGCTACCGCCAGATCCTTTTGAATTTCAACATTCAATCCCTGGATGAATCGCCTTATCCGTCTTTGTTCAGTTATAATCAGTTCGGGCGCAAACTTAGACAACCGAGTGAATTGACTCTCATACTCGGCTACGGTCTGAGTTCCTTGGCGAAGCCGAATAAATTCATCTTCCTTCTTTTCTTGGATTAGAGGAGGGAAAAACTTGGCATTAAATTCCCTCATAAAGTTCGCCCACGTCCTCGGGGTTTGTTCTCTTTCCCATTTCATTCGAATGACATTCCACCAGGAACGGGCGGCTCCCTCTAGTTGAAAGACAGCAAATGTTACCTGTCTCTCCTCGGTATAGTGTAAGGCAGCGAAAATATCGATCATCTTCTCCAGCCACTTCTCAGCCACGTCAGGATCAGGACCTCCAAGAAATTTAGGTGGGGAGAACTTCTGAAATCTCTCAAGGGCTCTATCCTCGCCCTCTATGTGATTACCAGGATTCCCAGGGTTGGGGTTAGGGTTTTGACCTTCTTGGTGCACCACTTGGGCTAGCAAATCAGTCATTTGCTGCATGGCAGCAGCTATTTGGACATTGGGGTCAACCCTAGGTTCAGGGTTTGGTTCATATGAGGTTTCTCCAGTGCGCCTCTCAGATATAGGTTGCCTAATTCCACGCCCGCGGCCCCGTCCACTACGAGTGCCTTCCATTGGTCTAATAAATCTAGGGTCGGAGCGGTAATATAATATTAAACATTGGTAAGCAAAAGCAAGTAGCAAAAGGTACGCACAGATCAAAA